>NC_084750.1:11566174-11568674 GCF_033978785.1 Entelurus aequoreus | reverse complement strand
TGAGAAGAAAAAAAATATATATATAAAAAATAAAATTAAAATAAATAAATGAATAAATAAATAAATAAAAACTTAAAATTAAAAAATAAAATACAAAAAAAACAAAAAAACATGGGACATGGGAAGTGGTTAAGGTGTGATTAGATTGTGTTGAAAGGAAAGTAACAACAAGTCCGAGTTGTGTTACTTTGGTTTGTGTGTTTAGCAACACACAAAAGTGTCAAAACAAGAAAGTCACATTGTTGTTAAAAGGGGAACAAAAAAAAAAGAATAAAAAAAAGGGGAACGACACTCATGTTGAAGTCGTGTATATCAGTCACAATCCTTATGTAATACAAGAGCACATACATTCTAAATCGTAAATAAACACTAGCAAAAGTCAGCTAACACTCTTGCTAATACTTGCCTAATATTCAGGTCCCGACATGTAAATGAGCTATTTTACATGTTTTTGGTGGCTCAACGAGGTCATGACTACAATCGTCTCCACTGTTAGACGACTTTTATTTACCTTTATTTGCCAGTTAGAATGCGGTAAAAGAAGGTGTGTGTTATAAGGATGGTGAATGACAGGTAAAAAGAAGGTGTGTGTTATAAGGATGGTGAATGACAGGCAAAAAGAAGGTGTGTGTTAAAAGGATGGTGAATGACAGGTAAAAAGAAGGTGTGTGTTATAAGGATGGTGAATGACAGGCAAAAAGAAGGTGTGTGTTAAAAGGATGGTGAATGACAGGTAAAAAGAAGGTGTGTGTTATAAGGATGGTGAATGACAGGCAAAAAGAAGGTGTGTGTTATAAGGATGGTGAATGACAGGTAAAAAGAAGGTGTGTGTTATAAGGATGGTGAATGACAGGCAAAAAGAAGGTGTGTGTTATAAGGATGGTGAATGACAGGTAAAAAGAAGGTGTGTGTTATAAGGATGGTGAATGACAGGTAAAAAGAAGGTGTTTGTTATAAGGATGGTGAATGACAGGTAAAAAGAAGGTGTGTGTTATAAGGATGGTGAATGACAGGTAAAAAGAAGGTGTGTGTTATAAGGATGGTGAATGACAGGTAAAAAGAAGGTGTGTGTTAAAAGGATGGTGAATGACAGGCCAAAAGAAGGTGTGTGTTATAAGGATGGTGAATGACAGGTAAAAAGAAGGTGTGTGTTATGAGGATGGTGAATGACAGGTAAAAAGTGCCGCTGCCCTTTAAAGTTTGCAGGTCACGTGACAAGTCGTGCTTTAAAGTTTGCAGGTCACATGACAAGTCGTGCTTTAAAGTCTGCAGGTCACATGACAAGTCGTGCTTTAAAGTTTGCAGGTCACATGACAAGTCGTGCTTTAAAGTCTGCAGGTCACGTGACAAGTCGTGCTTTAAAGTTTGCAGGTCACATGACAAGTCGTGCTTTAAAGTTTGCAGGTCACGTGACAAGTCGTGCTTTAAAGTCTGCAGGTCACATGACAAGTCGTGCTTTAAAGTTTGCAGGTCACATGACACGTCGGGCTTTAAAGTTTGCAGGTCACATGACAAGTCGTGCTTTAAAGTCTGCAGGTCACATGACAAGTCGTGCTTTAAAGTCTGCAGGTCACATGACAAGTCGTGCTTTAAAGTCTGCAGGTCACGTGACAAGTCGTGCTTTAAAGTTTGCAGGTCACATGACAAGTCGTGCTTTAAAGTTTGCAGGTCACGTGACAAGTCGTGCTTTAAAGTTTGCAGGTCACGTGACAAGTCGTGCTTTAAAGTTTGCAGGTCACGTGACAAGTCGTGCTTTAAAGTCTGCAGGTCACATGACAAGTCGTGCTTTAAAGTCTGCAGGTCACATGACAAGTCGTGCTTTAAAGTTTGCAGGTCACGTGACAAGTCGTGCTTTAAAGTCTGCAGGTCACATGACAAGTCGTGCTTTAAAGTCTGCAGGTCACGTGACAAGTCGTGCTTTAAAGTTTGCAGGTCACGTGACAAGTCGAGCTTTAAAGTTTGCAGGTCACATGACAAGTCGTGCTTTAAAGTCTGCAGGTCACGTGACAAGTCGAGCTTTAAAGTTTGCAGGTCACGTGACAAGTCGTGCTTTAATGTTTGCAGGTCACGTGACAAGTCGAGCTTTAAAGTTTGCAGGTCACGTGACAAGTCGTGCTTTAATGTTTGCAGGTCACGTGACAAGTCGTGCTTTAAAGTCTGCAGGTCACATGACAAGTCGTGCTTTAAAGTCTGCAGGTCACGTGACAAGTCGTGCTTTAAAGTTTGCAGGTCACATGACAAGTCGAGCTTTAAAGTTTGCAGGTCACGTGACAAGTCGTGCTTTTGTAAGGCGAAGGGAAGTTTGAGTGGCGCTAATTGAGGAGCAGCTGCGCGCTTTGGCGAGCGGCCGCCACTTTGCCGTCGTTTGTCTCCGTCAAGCGGCGTGCTTCCTGCTGGAAAAGATGGCGGCGCCAAACAGGCTGCGGGGCCTTTTTGTGGGCTGGCTTGGATCGCGGCCCTCAGCCCCGCCCGGTCCGGCGGTCCAGGCGGTGGAAGCGAG
>NC_084750.1:11564274-11566154 GCF_033978785.1 Entelurus aequoreus | reverse complement strand
TAACACACACCTTCTTTTGGCCTGTCATTCACCATCCTTATAACACACACCTTCTTTTTACCTGTCATTCACCATCCTTATAACACACACCTTCATTTTGCCCGTCATTCACCATCCTTATAACACACACCTTCTTTTTACCTGTCATTCACCATCCTTTTAACACACACCTTCTTTTTACCTGTCATTCACCACCCTTATAACACACACCTTCTTTTTACCTGTCATTCACCATCCTTATAACACACACCTTCTTTTTACCTGTCATTCACCATCCTTATAACACACACCTTCTTTTTACCTGTCATTCACCATCCTTTTAACACACACCTTCTTTTTACCTGTCATTCACCATCCTTATAACACACACCTTCTTTTTACCTGTCATTCACCATCCTTATAACACACACCTTCTTTTGGCCTGTCATTCACCATCCTTATAACACACACCTTCTTTTTACCTGTCATTCACCATCCTTTTAACACACACCTTCTTTTTGCCTGTCATTCACCATCCTTATAACACACACCTTCTTTTTACCTGTCATTCACCATCCTTATAACACACACCTTCTTTTTACCTGTCATTCACCATCCTTTTAACACACACCTTCTTTTTGCCTGTCATTCACCATCCTTATAACACACACCTTCTTTTTACCTGTCATTCACCATCCTTATAACACACACCTTCTTTTTGCCTGTCATTCACCATCCTTATAACACACACCTTCTTTTTGCCTGTCATTCACCATCCTTAGAAGACACCCGCTTTTTTTTTTTTTTTACCGCATTCTAACTGGTAAATAAAGGTAAATAAAAGTCGTCTAACAGTGGAAACGATTGTAGTCATGACCTCGTTGAGCCACCAAAAACATGTAAAATAGCTCATTTACATGTCGGGACCTGAATATTAGGCAAGTATTAGCAAGAGTGTTAGCTGACTTTTGCTAGTGTTTATTTTCGATTTAGAATGTATGTGCTCTTGTATTACATAAGGATTGTGACTGATATACACGACTCCAACATGAGTGTCGTTCCCCTTTTTTTAATTCTTTTTTTTTTGTTCCCCTTTTAACAACAATGTGACTTTCTTGCTTTGACACTTTAGTGTGTTGCTAAACACACAAACCAAAGTAACACAACTTACTTTCCTTTCAACACAATCTAATCACACCTTAACCACTTCCCATGTCCCATGTTTTGTTTTGTTTTTTTTTGTTTTTTTTCTCATTTTAAGTTTTTATTTATTCATTTATTTTTATTTTTATTATTTTTTTATCTTTTTTTTGTTTTTTTTTTGTATTAATCAATCCAACAAAACAATACACAACAATACCATAATAATGCAATAATGCAATCCACTTCCAAAACCAGCAACATTCACAATAGCAACCAACAGAGCAATTGAGAGGACACACAAACATGACACAAAATAATCCAAAAGTAGTGAAACAAAGAAAATCCCTCGTTGACATTATCATTACAGACATTTATACAAAATAAAGACATTAAAAAAATATAATAAAAAAATTAAATACCATTTTTAAAAAAATAGTAAAATAAAATAGTGTCACAGTGGCCAATATTTTACACAAATATAAAATAAGTCATATTTTTTAGTTCATTTAATAGTTAAAACAAATTTAAAATATGGATCCCACATTCTAATATATGACTCATTATTATCTCAACTAAATGCAGTTTTGTTGTTGTTTTTTCGTTCCCCTTTTAACAACAATGTGACTTTCTTGCTTTGACACTTTTGTGTGTTGCTAAACACACAAACCAAAGTAACACAACTCTGACTTGTTGTTACTTTCCTTTCAACACAATCTAATCACACCTTAACCACTTCCCATGTCCCATGTTTTTTTGTT
>NC_084750.1:11554274-11556774 GCF_033978785.1 Entelurus aequoreus | reverse complement strand
CGAGACGAAACAAAAAACAAGTTATTCCAAGTTATGGATTTGAACCCAGTAGTATTGCATTAGAGGCAGGAGTCTTAACCACTGAGCTATCATGGGTCCTGGCAAGGGTTGGTTTTCGCTCATATACAAATGTAATCAGTGAACTATGATCGACGCGAAACAAAAAACAAGATCTCCCAAGTTACGGATTTGAACACAGTATTACTGCGTGAGAGGTAGCAGTCTTAATCATTAAGCTATCCTGGGTCCCATTAAGGCCTGGTTTTCACTCATATACAAATGTAATCAGTGAATTATGATTGAGGCAAAACAAAAAACAAGATCTCCCAAGTTACGGATTTGAACCAAGTAGTACTGCATGAGAGACAGCAGTCTTAACCATTGAGGTATCCTGGGTACCGTAAAATTTCGTTTTTCGCTCATATACAAATGTAATCAGAATCTGGTAACAAATGAAGGAAGAATTCCCTCAAAAAACAGCAGGGGGTCCATCGTCTGGCGGTGGTTTGGCTTCAAGTGGGAATATGTCGAACAGACAACCGTAATTTGTCAAGTGTGGGGCAAAAACGTTGCTATAAAAAGTAGCATTACTGCTAATATGTAGCATCATTTGAAAAGTCACCTGCTAGAGAATGAAGAGTGCTTACTCCGCATGTCAACATCTCCGTTCGGTGACACACACCCACACCATCAAAATGCCGAGGCAGGCATTTCCAGATCAACACCGTATGAAAAAAATAGTGATTTTTTTAGTTGTCAATCAATCAATGTTTATTTATATAGCCCTAAATCACAAGTGTCTCAAAGGGCTGCACAAGCCACAACGACATCCTCGGTACAGAGCCCACTTCAGGGCAAGGAAAACTCACCCCAGTGGGACGTCGATGTGAATGACTATGAGAAACCTTGGAGTGGACCGCAGATGTGAGTAACCCCCCCCCCCCCCCTCTAGGGGAGACCGAAAGCAATGGATGTCGAGTGGGTCTGACATAATATTGTGAAAATCCAGTCCATAGTGGATCCAACACATCAGCGAAAGTCCAGTCCACAGTGGATCCAACACAACAGTGAGAGTCCAGTCCATAGTGGGGCCAGCAGGAGACCATCCCGAGCGGAGACAAGTCAGCAGCGCAGAGATGTCCCCAACCAATGCACAGGCTAGTGGTTCACCCCGGGTCCCGACTCTGGACAGCCAGTACTTCATCCATGGCCACCGGACTTGTGTCCCCCCGAGAGGGGGGCAGAGGAGAAAAGAAAAGAAACGGCAGATCAACTGGTCTAAAAGGGGGTCTATTTAAAGGCTAGTGTATACAAATGAGTTTTAAGGTGGGACTTAAATGTTTCTACTGAGGTAGCATCTCTAACTGTTACCGGGAGGGCATTCCATAGTACTGGAGCCCCAATAGAAAACGCTCTATAGCCCGCAGACTTTTTTTTGGCTCTGGGAATCACTAATAAGCCGTAGTTCTTTGAACGCAGATTTCTTGCCGGGACATATGGTACAATACAATCAACAAGATAGGATGGAGCTAGACCGTGTAGTATTTTATATGTAAGTAGTAAAACCTTAATCATCATACATTACTGAGTCAGGAGTCCTTGATTACATTTGTGTATGGAACACAATCTGATCTACACAAGACCGAGGATAGTCCAGTGGCTTAGACTGCTGACTCGGAATGAAAGGTACTGGGTTCAAACCCCACTCTGACTAATGGTATTTTGTTCTACCTCATCATACTTTACTGAGTCAGGAGTCCTTGGTTACATTTGTGTATGGAACACAATCGTATCTACACAAAACTGAGGATAGTCCAGTGGTTAAGACTGCTGACAGTGAATGAAAGGTACTGGGTTCAAACCCCACTCTGGTTGATGGTATTTTGTTCTACCTCATCATACATTACTTAGTCAGGAGTCCTTGGTTACATTTGTGTATGGAACACAATCTTATCTACGCAAGACCAAGGACAATCCAGTGGTTAAGACTGCTTACTCGGAATGAAAGATACTGGGTTCAAACCCCACTCTGGCTGATGGTATTTTGTTCTACCTCATCATACTTTACTGAGTCAGGAGTCCTTGATTACATTTGTGTATGAAAAAAAAAATCCTCTCAATAAGGACCTGGATAGTCCAGTGGTTAAGACTGTTGACTCTGGTTGGAGGGTCCTGGGTTTGAATCCTGGTTAGGTTGACATGTAATTTGCAAAACTGTCTGGAGGTGACATATATTGTGACTGTCAACTCTCCCATGTAATGTTAAAATAATTATTTAATAAACTTTTTTTTTATCCAATTACAATTAACCTATTTTATTTGTACCCAGGAGAGCTCATTGGTCAACGCTCTTTATTATTAACTTTACTCTTATTCCCACCCACCTCAGGAATTACACACACTCGCACACACTCATTCATTCTCACACACTCACACTCACACACACAGGTAACCCCTGAGGTGTCATCATTGACTATTTGACTATTTATTTATTATTATT
>NC_084750.1:11496774-11549274 GCF_033978785.1 Entelurus aequoreus | reverse complement strand
CAGGTGATGCAATCAGTGACTGGGGGCGGAGCAACGAGGCAGGCGGATACAATCAGTGACTGGGGGCGGAGCAACAAGGCAGGTGATGCAATCAGTGACTGGAGGCGGAGCGACGAGGCAAGTGATGCAGTCAGTGACTGTGGGCGGAGCAATGAGGCAGGTGATGCAATCAGTGACTGTGGGCGGAGCAACAAGACAGGTGATGCAATCAGTGACTGGGGGCAGAGCGACGAGGCAGGTGATGCAATCAGTGACTGTGGGCGGAGCAATGAGGCAGGTGATGCAATCAGTGACTGTGGGCGGAGCAATGAGGCAGGTGATGCAATCAGTGACTGAGGGCGGAGCAACAAGACAGGTGATGCAATCAGTGACTGGGGGCGGAGCAACGAGGCAGGCGGATACAATCAGTGACTGGGGGCGGAGCAACGAGGCAGGTGATGCAATCAGTGACTGGAGGCGGAGCGACGAGGCAAGTGATGCAGTCAGTGACTGTGGGCGGAGCAATGAGGCAGGTGATGCAATCAGTGACTGTGGGCGGAGCAACAAGACAGGTGATGCAATCAGTGACTGGGGGCAGAGCGACGAGGCAGGTGATGCAATCAGTGACTGTGGGCGGAGCAATGAGGCAGGTGATGCAATCAGTGACTGTGGGCGGAGCAATGAGGCAGGTGATGCAATCAGTGACTGTGGGCGGAGCAACAAGACAGGTGATGCAATCAGTGACTGGGGGCGGAGCGACGAGGCAGGTGATGCAATCAGTGACTGGGGCGGAGCAACAAGACAGGTGATGCAATCAATGACTGTGGGTGGAGCAATGAGGCAGGTGATGCAGTCAGTGACTGTGGGCGGAGCAATGAGGCAGGTGATGCAATTAGTGACTGTGGGCGGAGCAATGAGGCAGGTGATGCAGTCAGTGACTGTGGGCGGAGCAATGAGGCAGGTGATGCAATCAATGACTGTAGGCGGAGCAACGAGGCAGGCGGATACAATCAGTGACTGGGGGCGGAGCAACGAGGCAGGTGATGCAATCAGTGACTGGAGGCGGAGCGACGAGGCAGGTGATGCAGTCAGTGACTGTGGGCGGAGCAATGAGGCAGGTGATGCAATCAGTGACTGTGGGCGGAGCAACAAGACAGGTGATGTAATCAGTGACTGGGGGCGGAGCGACGAGGCAGGTGATGCAATCAGTGACTGGGGCGGAGCAACAAGACAGGTGATGCAATCAGTGACTGTGGGCGAAGCAATGAGGCAGGTGATGCAATCAGTGACTGGGGGCGGAGCAATGAGGCAGGTGATGCAATCAGTGACTGAGGGCGGAGCAACAAGACAGGTGATGCAATCAATGACTGTGGGCGGAGCAACGAGGCAGGCGGATACAATCAGTGACTGGGGGCGGAGCAACAAGGCAGGTGATGCAATCAGTGACTGGAGGCGGAATGACGAGGCAGGTGATGCAGTCAGTGACTGTGGGCGGAGCAATGAGGCAGGTGATGCAATCAGTGACTGTGGGCGGAGCAACAAGACAGGTGATGCAATCAGTGACTGGGGGCGGAGCGACGAGGCAGGTGATGCAATCAGTGACTGGGGCGGAGCAACAAGACAGGTGATGCAATCAATGACTGTGGGCGGAGAAATGAGGCAGGTGATGCAATCAGTGACTGTGGGCGGAGCAACAAGACAGGTGATGCAATCAATGACTGGGCGGAGCAACGAGACAGGCGGATACAATCAATGACTGTGGGCGGAGCAATGAGACAGGCGGATGCAATCAGTGACTGGGGGCGGAGCAACAAGGCAGGTGATGCAATCAGTGACTGGAGGCGGAGCAACGAGGCAGGTGATGCAATCAGTGACTGGGGGCGGAGCAATGAGGCAGGTGATGCAATCAGTATTTAAGTCATGTAATAATAACACGGCGTTAATATTTCTCTTGTTTATTATCAGCAATTAGTCAAATACAAATAAACAAACAGTAGGAAAAGGTCAAAGTTCGTCAATATCACATTTAGCATATTCACCCTCCATTTTTTTTATTTTTTTTTACCCTTTTTTGTTTTTTTCAGTAAAAAAGACAGAATATTGTACATAAATAATACATGAAAAAAATGTACTTTCCTTTTATTCACAAGTCATATTGAAGGAAATATGAAACATTCCATGAACACAAAGTCAGTGATATGATATCCATGATGAATACAATGTGGACTTTTATGTACTTTCATGAAACAATAATCAATGGCGGGAAACAAAAGATCGTAACGCCACGGTCGGCCATCTTTGTTTTGGCAGGATAAAAGTAGCCAAACCTGCCTAGATACTGAACGTGTTGGCCAACATGAAAGTAGAGAATACATGAAAGTACAAAAACACGAAAGTAGAGAATACAGTAGTACCTCGGATTTTGTACGCCCCATTTGTCTGAGGAAGATGTTCACCAAAATGTTTCAGTTAGCTAGCATCACAGCTATCATATTTCTCTATACAATTCAATTCATATTTTGGCTTTTTGGACATTAATTGGATTTACAGTATTTTGCATCATAATACAAACGCTACAAAATAAAAGACGGAAAGGAAAAGAATGTGACATGTGCTAACATGCTGCATATGCTAACATGTTATACATGCTAACATATGTGCCAATAATTTATTGTAAATGCAAACATGTGTTACTGCTAACATACTGTATATGCTAACATTTGTGCTTATGTATTGTATGTGCCAAGTAAAGGTATTTGCTAATATACTGCATATGCTAACATGTTGTTATACATGCTAACATATGTGCCAATAATTTATTGTAAATGCAAACATGTTACTGCTAACATACTGTACATGCTAACATTTGTGCTCATGTATTGTATGTGCCAAGTAAAGGTATTTGCTAATATACTGCATATGCTAACATGTTGTTATACATGCTAACATATGTGCCAATAATTTATTGTAAATGCAAACATGTGTTACTGCTAACGTACTGAATATGCTAACATTTGTGCTCATGTATTGTATGTGCCAAGTAAAGGTATTTGCTAATATACTGCATATGCTAACATGTTGTTATACATGCTAACATATGTGCCAATAATTTATTGTAAATGCAAACATGTGTTACTGCTAACATACTGTATATGCTAACATTTGTGCTTATGTATTGTATGTGCCAAGTAAAGGTATTTGCTATTATACTGCATATGCTAACATGTTGTTATACATGCTAACATATGTGCCAATAATTTATTGTAAATGCAAACATGTTACTGCTAACATACTGTACATGCTAACATTTGTGCTCATGTATTGTATGTGCCAAGTAAAGGTATTTGCTAATATACTGCATATGCTAACATGTTGTTATACATGCTAACATATGTGCCAATAATTTATTGTAAATGCAAACATGTGTTACTGCTAACATACTGTATATGCTAACATTTGTGCTTATGTATTGTATGTGCCAAGTAAAGGTATTTGCTAATATACTGCATATGCTAACATGTTGTTATACATGCTAACATCTGTGCCAATGATATATTGTAAATGCAAACATATGTAACTGTAAATGCTAACATGTGTGCTAACATACTGTGTATGCCAACATTTGTGCTTATGTATTGTAAATGCAAACACATGTTACTATAAATGCTAACATACTGTATATGCTAACATTTGTGCTTGTTACTATATGTACTAAGTAAAAGGTATTGGCTAATATACTGCATATGCTAACATGTATGCTATGTCTTTACATTTTTGGGTAACTGGAGCCGCTCCCAGTCTGTGGAACGCTCTCCCTGACCACCTGAGGGCACCACAGACTGTGGATGCTTTTAAAAAAGGCTTAAAAACCCTTCTTTTTAAAAAAGCCTTTTTTTTTTTTTTTTTAGATATATGCATACTGGTTTTAGCTATTTTGCTGTTGTAGTTTTTATTTATTTTTTATTATATTTTAATTTTATTTTTTTAATACACTGTAGCACTTTGAGGTTGTTTACTCAATGTAAAGTGCTTTTTTAAAAAAAAAAATCTATTATTATTATTGTTTTTATTTTATTGTGAGAATATTTGGTTGATTTTGCTTTTAACCTTTTTTGACCACTAATCGACAAAAAGTGAGGTACTACTGTACTTCATAACAAGTGGAGAATGTGAGGCAAAAAATGATTTTAAAACTATTTAAGCCTCAATGATGACTTTTTGACAAACAATGAAAAGTCCGATGTGAGTCAAATGAATGTAAAACGACGCATAATAGAAAATATCACAGAATACATTTGAAGTCAGCCTTCAATCACACTTTTGTACAAAAGTACAAACGTTGAACAAAAGTTAGAATAAAAGCAGGCAGAGTGGAATGTACACCTTTTAAAAAGTTTCTCAAAGTGTGTTTCGAGGCGATGAAAGTCTAGCTCTACTGTACTTACTGTAAATCTGCAACATGCTGCACTAATATAGTGCAAAATAATGCCTGGAACAAAAACAAGAAAAAGGCAGAAGATTGAATAAATAACATGAAATAAATAAATAAAATGACTCTCAGTTCCGACAGAACAGAAGAATACTAAATAATCGAATATTCAAAGTAAAAGCACCAATAATTCAAGGCATGTAAAAGTTATGAAGGCTCTGGTGAAAGAAAATGTTCCAAAGTAAAAAAAGGTCTAGGATGAATACTAGTGTTGATGTTTGAGTGTCACATGTCGGCGTCGCCATCGTAGGCCAAGGTCAAAGGTTTCAGCCGGTTGTTCATTTGCCGTCTTTGGGCTTTCTTGGGCTTCTTGCTGCAACACAAACAAACAAACAAACAAACAAATAAATAAATAAACAAACATGTCAACTTCAAAACATGCTTGGCTACAATTCTACTTATACTTCATAATTCTACTTATACTTTATAATTCTACTTATACTTCATAATTCTACTTAGACTTCATAATGTACTTATAATTCATAATTCTACTTATAATTCATAATTAATTATGCTGCCAGACACATATGCATTATGTACACCTTGTACTACAATATCATAGATACTTGTACTACAATTTCATACACCTTGTACTACAATATCATACACCTTGTACTACAATATCATAGCTACTTGTACTACAACATCATACTACTTTTACTACAATACCACACTACTTGTACTACAATATCATACTACTTGTACTACAATATCATACACCTTGTACTACAATATCATACACCTTGTACTACAATATCATACAGCTTGTACTACAATGTCATACACCTTGTACTACAATATCATAGCTACTTGTACTACAACATCATACACCTTGTACTACAATATCATACTACTTGTACTACAATATCATACACCTTGTACTACAATATCATACTACTTGTACTACAATATCATACTACTTGTACTACAATATCATACTACTTGTAGTACAATATCATACACCTTGTACTACAATATCATACTACTTGTACTACAATGTCATACACCTTGTACTACAATATCATACTACCTGTACTACAATGTCATACACCTTGTACTACAATATCATACTACTTGTACTACTATATCATACACCCTGTACTACAATATCGTACTACTTGTACTACAATATCATACTACTTGTAGTACAATATCATACACCTTGTACTACAATATCATACTACTTGTACTACAATATCATACACCTTGTACTACAATATAAAAAACCTTGTACTACAATATCACACTACTTGTACTACAACATCATACACCTTGTACTACAATATCATACTACTTGTACTACAATATCATAGCTACTTGTACTACAATAGCATACACCTTGTACTACAATATCCTACACCTTGTACTACAATATCATACTACTTGTAGTACAATATCATACACCTTGTACTACAATATCATGCACCTTGTACTACAATATCATACTACTTGTAGTACAATATCATACACCTTGTACTACAATATCCTACACCTTGTACTACAATATCATACTACTTGTAGTACAATATCATACACCTTGTACTACAATATCATACACCTTGTACTACAATGTCATACACCTTGTACTACAATATCATACTACTTGTAGTACAATATTATACACCTTGTACTACAATATCATACTACTTGTACTACAATATCATACACCTTGTACTACAATATCATACTACTTGTAGTACAATATCATACACCTTGTACTACAATATCATAGCTACAGCTTATGTACTTCCACAAACTAGTAGATGAGTACCATGAACAGCTACCTCACTTCCTACACCTAAACAGCAACTGTAGGCCAGACAGTGCGGCTAAGCCACTGTATACAGTATGTCAGTAAACCTCACCCTCTGACACCTTAAGGGCGACCTCACTCCAGGACACCTCAAGTGCGACCTCACTCCAGGACACCTCAAGAGCGACCTCACTCCAGGACACCTCAAGTGCGACCTCACTCCAGGACACCTCAAGAGCGACCTCACTCCAGGACACCTCAAGTGCGACCTCACTCCAGGACACCTCAAGTGCGACGTCACTCCAGGACACCTCAAGAGCGACCTCACTCCAGGACAACTCAAGTGCGACCTCACTCCAGGACACCTCAAGTGCGACCTCACTCCAGGACACCTCAAGAGCGACCTCACTCCAGGACAACTCAAGAGCGACCTCACTCCAGGACACCTCAAGAGCGACCTCACTCCAGGACACCTCAAGAGCGACCTCACTCCAGGACAACTCAAGAGCGACCTCACTCCAGAACACCTCAGGAGCTACCTCACTCCAGAACACCTCAGGAGCTACCTCACTCCAGAATACCTCAGGAGCTACCTCACTCCAGGACACCTCAAGAGAGACCTCACTCCAGAACACCTCAAGAGCGACCTCACTCCAGGACACCTCAAGAGCGACCTCACTCCAGGACACCTCAAGAGCGACCTCACTCCAGGACACCTCAAGGGCTACCTCACTCCAGGACACGTCAAGGGCTACCTCACTCCAGGACACCTCAAGAGCGACCTCACTCCAGGACACCTCAAGGGCTACCTCACTCCAGGACACCTCAAGGGCTACCTCACTCCAGGACACCTCAAGAGCGACCTCACTCCAGGACACCTCAAGAGCGACCTCACTCCAGGACAACTCAAGAGCGACCTCACTCCAGGACACCTCAAGAGCGACCTCACTCCAGGACAACTCAAGAGCGACCTCACTCCAGGACAACTCAAGAGCGACCTCACTCCAGAACACCTCAGGAGCTACCTCACTCCAGAACACCTCAGGAGCGACCTCACTCCAGGACACATCAAGAGCGACCTCACTCTAGGACACCTCAAGAGCGACCTCACTCCAGGACACCTCAAGAGCGACCTCACTCCAGAACTCCTCAAGGGCTACCTCACTCCAGGACACCTCAAGAGCGACCTCACTCCAGGACACCTCAAAAGCGACCTCACTCCAGGACACCTCAAAAGCGACCTCACTCCAGCACACCTCAAGAGCGACCTCACTCCAGGACACCTCAAGGGCTACCTCACTCCAGGACACCTCAAGGGCTACCTCACTCCAGGACACCTCAAGAGCGACCTCACTCCAGGACAACTCAAGAGCGACCTCACTCCAGGACACCTCAAGAGCGACCTCACTCCAGGACAACTCAAGAGCGACCTCACTCCAGGACACCTCAAGAGCGACCTCACTCCAGGACACCTCAAGTGCGACCTCACTCCAGGACACCTCAAGTGCGACCTCACTCCAGGACACCTCAAGAGCGACCTCACTCCAGGACAACTCAAGAGCGACCTCACTCCAGGACACCTCAAGTGCGACCTCACTCCAGGACACCTCAAGAGCGACCTCACTCCAGAACACCTCAAGAGCGACCTCACTCCAGGACACCTCAAGAGCGACCTCACTCCAGAACACCTCAAGAGCGCCCTCACTCCAGGACACCTGAAGGGCTACCTCACTCCAGGACACCTGAAGGGCTACCTCACTCCAGGACACCTGAAGGGCTACCTCAGGCCAGCCAGTGCGGGCAGCTAAGCCACTGTGTACGACGGTAAACCTCACTCCCAGAAACCTGCAGAGCTACCTCACTTTTTACAAATTAAGAGCTACTTTAGGCCAGACAGTGCGGCTAAGCAACTGTATATGTCGGTAAACCTCACCCTCTGACACCTCAAGAGCGACCTCACTCCAGGACACCTCAAGAGCGACCTCACTCCAGGACACCTCAAGAGTGACCTCACTCCAGGACACCTCAAGAGCAACCTCACTCCAGGACACCTCAAGGGCTACCTCACTCCAGGACACCTGAAAGGCTACCTCACTCCAGGACACCTCAAGAGCGACCTCACTCCAGGACACCTCAAGAGCGCCCTCACTCCAGGACACCTGAAGGGCTACCTCAGGCCAGCCAGTGCGGGCAGCTAAGCCACTGTGTACGACGGTAAACCTCACTCCCAGAAACCTGCAGAGCTACCTCACTTTTTACACATTAAGAGCTACTTTAGGCCAGACAGTGCGGCTAAGCAACTGTATATGTCGGTAAACCTCACCCTCTGACACCTCAAGAGCGACCTCACTCCAGGACACCTGAAGGGCTACCTCACTCCAGGACACCTCAAGAGTGACCTCACTCCAGGACACCTGAAGGGCTACCTCACTCCAGGACACCTCAAGAGTGACCTCACTCCAGGACACCTGAAGGGCTACCTCACTCCAGGACACCTCAAGAGTGACCTCACTCCAGGACACCTGAAGGGCTACCTCACTCCAGGACACCTCAAGAGTGACCTCACTCCAGGACACCTGAAGGGCTACCTCAGGCCAGCCAGTGCGGGCGGCTAAGCCACTGTGTACGATGGTTAACCTCACTCCCTGAAACCTGAAGAGCTACTGGGTCCCACATCAACCTTAAGAAAGTCAATGACTTCACTATAAAAGTGGGTGACATTGTTATCACCAGGAAAGATGAGGTCACCTACCTAGGTTCCATTCTAGAGGCTAACCTTTCCTGTGATAAAATGGCAACCAAGGTAATCAAAAAGGTCAACCAACGAACGAGATTTCTCTACAGAATCTCCTCTCTGGTCAACAAAAGCACCATGAGGATTCTGGCGGGAACTCTCGTTCAACCCTTTTTCCATTACGCATGCACCTCCTGGTACCCTAGCACCTCCAAAACCCTCAAATCTAAACTCCAAACATCCCAGAACAAGCTAGTCAGATTGCTTCTAGACCTCCACCCCAGATCCCACCTCACTCCTACCCACTTCTCTAAAGTGGGTTGGCTCAAGGTGGAGGACAGAGTTAAAAAACTTGCACTGAGCCTAGTCTATAAAATCCACTACACCTCCCTGATACCGAAGTACATGTCAAACTACTTCCTTAACGTAAATGACCGCCATAACCACAACACCAGGGGGAGCTCCACTAACCACGTTAAACCCAGATTCTGAACTAACAAAGGTCTTAACTCATTCTCGTTCTATGCCACATCAATGTGGAATGCGCTCCCAACAGGTATAAAAGAAAGGGCATCTCTATCCTCCTTCAAAACCGCAATAAAAGTTCACCTCCAGGCAGCTACAACCCTAAACTATCACTCTCCCCGGATTGTTAATAATCAAATGTAAACAATCAAATGCAGATACTTTTTCTTATGCCTTCTGATCTCTCTCTCTCTCTCTCTCTCTCTCTCTCTCTCTCTCTCTCTCTCTCTCTCGCTCTCTCTCTCTCTATGTCCACTACTTGCTGTCAATATCCTACCCCCCCCCCCCCCGATTGTAAATAATGTAAATAATTCAATGTGATTATCTTGTGTGATGACTGTATTATGATGATAGTATATATGATAGTATATATCTGTATCATGAATCAATTTAAGTGGACCCCGACTTAAACAAGTTGAAAAACTTATTCGGGTGTTACCATTTAGTGGTCAATTGTACGGAATATGTACTTCACTGTGCAACCTACTAATAAAAGTCTCAAACAAACAAAGGCTACCTCACTCCAGGACACCCCAAGAGCTACCTCACCTTCTACATCTTAACATCAACTGTAGGCCAGACACTGTGGCTAAGCCACTTTCTACGACGGTAAACCTCACTCCCTGAAACCTGAACAGCTACCTCACTTCCTACACCTAAACAGCAACTGTAGGCCAGACAGTGCGGCTAAGCCACTGTATACAGTATGTCGGTAAACCTCACCCTCTGACACCTTAAGGGCGACCTCACTCCAGGACACATCAAGGGCTACCTCACTCCAGGACACCTCAAGGGCTACCTCACTCCAGGACACCTCAAGGGCTACCTCACTCCAGGACACCTCAAGGGCTACCTCACTCCAGGACACCTGAAGGGCTACCTCACTCCAGAACACCTCAAGAGTGACCTCACTCCAGGACACCTGAAGGGCTACCTCACTCCAGGACACCTGAAGGGCTACCTCACTCCAGAACACCTCAAGAGTGACCTCACTCCAGGACACCTGAAGGGCTACCTCACTCCAGGACACCTGAAGGGCTACCTCACTCCAGAACACCTCAAGAGTGACCTCACTCCAGGACACCTGAAGGGCTACCTCACTCCAGAACACCTCAAGAGTGACCTCACTCCAGGACACCTGAAGGGCTACCTCACTCCAGGACACCTGAAGGGCTACCTCACTCCAGAACACCTCAAGAGTGACCTCACTCCAGGACACCTGAAGGGCTACCTCACTCCAGGACACCTGAAGGGCTACCTCACTCCAGAACACCTCAAGAGTGACCTCACTCCAGGACACCTGAAGGGCTACCTCACTCCAGGACACCTGAAGGGCTACCTCACTCCAGAACACCTCAAGAGTGACCTCACTCCAGGACACCTGAAGGGCTACCTCACTCCAGAACACCTCAAGAGTGACCTCACTCCAGGACACCTGAAGGGCTACCTCACTCCAGGACACCTGAAGGGCTACCTCACTCCAGGACACCTGAAGGGCTACCTCACTCCAGAACACCTCAAGAGTGACCTCACTCCAGGACACCTGAAGGGCTACCTCACTCCAGGACACCTGAAGGGCTATCTCACTCCAGAACACCTCAAGAGTGACCTCACTCCAGGACACCTGAAGGGCTACCTCAGGCCAGCCAGTGCGGGCAGCTAAGCCACTGTGTACGACGGTTAACCTCACTCCCTGAAACCTGAAGAGCTACCTCACTTTTTACACATTAAGAGCTACTTTGAAGTGGTTGCGCTGGACACTAATGTGACAGCTCGGTGCCTAGGGCTCTGGACTGGCATGTGTATGATCCAGGTTCAAGCCCCGCGTGGAACGGAAGCAGGAGCTGGACCAGGCTGGTCAACCGGAATTCACCAACAACCATTACAATTAGTCTTATTTTACTTTTTGCGCTTGTTTTTCTGCCGTCTTCATGGACTGCCCGGTGGTTGATTTGCGAGTAAATGGGACACACAGGAAGTGTGCTTTCCACAATAAAAGCTTGTTGATGGAGAACTTACCTCCAGGATGCCATGGAATGAAAGGACTACATGGGTCTGACAGGTCACAGGGTGCACGTGGTTAGGATGGAGAACAGGTGTGAAGCTAAGTGATGAGCGTTTCAATGTGAGCTGGTGGGCATGTTAGCGCTTGTTGTTGTTGTTGTTGTTGTTGTTGTTGTTGTTGTTGATTGTGGACTTGGCTGAGCTGCAGAAACTCTTGTTTTTCTAGTTTCTGGCAGGCAGGACAGATGTGAGGCACCGTGCAGACGTTTAGATCCATCCAGTAAAGCCCAGCTGGGTGGGACTCGGACTTTGGCTCGCGGCAAAGACAAGAAGCAGAACGACTGAGCAGAAAATGTGGTGAAGGTGGAGAAAGGAAACAAAACATAAAATGATGATGATGATGATGATGAAAGTCAGACAAAACATTGAGTCCAAACGGTCAGCAAGAAGACTTGAGTAATGAGTAATAAATAATAAATAAGTAATGAGTAATAAGTCTTTGCTGGTCGTTTGGTGAAGAAAATGAAATTAAGTGAAGTATAATGTTCTAAATGATGATGATGGAGATAACAGGTAACTTTGTCTTGTTTTTACCTTTTAAAATGTTGTAGGTCTGAATTTGTACAACAAAAAGGTGTGACATATACCGTAATTTCCGGACTATAAGCCGCACCTGACTATAAGCCGCACCAGCTAAATTTAGGGGAAAATACAGATTGCTCCATATATAAGCCGCACCCGACTATAAGCCGCAGGGTTTTGATGTGTAATTAGCGTAGTATATAGGGGTTCCTGCTACCACGGAGGGGATTGTCGGGACAGAGATGACTGTTTGGGAACGCAAAGCGTCCCATTTATTAACAATAAATCTTTCAATCATTCAATCAAACTTTCACATCTTTGACATGGCGAACAGCATTCGTGCAGAGTACAAATAATACAACGGTGCAAAGTAATACAAAGTGCTCGCCTGTACGTTATCAAAATAACCAGCCTACCGGTATATGAAAAGTCAGTCTTTAATCATTGTGTCATCGTCTTCCTTCTGCGTACTAAAACCAGCGAAATCCTCTTCGTCGGTGTCGGAGAAGAACAGGCCGTAAATAAGCCGCACCCTTGTATAAGCCGCAGGGACCAGAACGAGGGGAAAAAGTAGCGGCTTATAGTCCGGAAATGACGGTAGTTGTTTCAGTGCCAAATAAATATCAGTCCTAATTTTAAACACACAAATGGCATTAAAACTACCGTATTTCCTTGAATAGCCGCAGGGGCGCTAATTAATTTAAAACCTCCTGTCACTCCGGCGCTTACCAGAAGCCTGCGGGATGGTTAAGCATGCGCTAATTATTTTAAAACCTCT
Source organism: Entelurus aequoreus (assembly GCF_033978785.1). Lineage (NCBI taxonomy): Eukaryota > Metazoa > Chordata > Actinopteri > Syngnathiformes > Syngnathidae > Entelurus > Entelurus aequoreus. The sequence continues at coordinate 11,536,430 of NC_084750.1, read as the reverse complement.
TCTCACTCCGGCGCTTACCTTATCATGAAAAGCACATTTAATAAAAAATTTTTTATTATTGTCTTACCTTTAGGTATAAATGAGTCCATGCCAGCTCCTTTTGAAGAAAAGCATTGATATAGAAGTCTTCCTTATTTTTCTTCAGTTTTAAAAGTCTCTCTGTCTCGATGGAGATATTCCTTTAATTATTACCTCCTGCTTCGATTGAAAGTCCAGTTTAGAAAACTGTTTTATTTTAGATATGTAATCCTCCATGGTAAAAGTCCAAGCAAACAATGGCTGCACACTCTTGCTGCCGGTTGTCTTCTTCTGCTGCACGGGTCTTCTGCAGTACCAGCAGTCGCAAGAACGATCACTAGCGCCCTCTACCACCAGGAGGCAGGAGTCATTTAATGACTCATATTTGACCCGGCGGAAGTGCCAAGCATGCGCTAATTATTTTGCGAAACAAGTTTGACCCGGCTGTAATTCGAGGCATGCGAATACCATATTCCCGGCGCCAATTCAAAGAAATACGGTAAATCAGGCGAAAAACCACACACAAAAATTTAAAAAACCCTGCTAAAAGGTGATGAGACCAGCGTGTTGTACGTGAAGTGAACTCATAACTCATATTATGTTTAGCATAGGGTGAACGTTTATATTAATCTTGGAGAAAGCAAACCACCAAGTTGAAGTAAATAGTGGTATTTCAGTTTGAGCACGTAATAAGATAAGGCCCCTTAGCTTGATATTCTCAGGTGGATCGGATCACTTCTCGTAGGAAAGAGGCCCTAATTGGGACTTTGGAATGCAAAAGTGATAGCCCTACCCTTGAGAAGAGACTACATGTTCAGCCCAACGCCAACATTTAAAGTTAGGACTTAGCGCAGTTGTTATCCAGACACTTACACACAAAATTCTCCTTTTATGGTCAGGATTGCGCTTTGGTATGACTTGGCCGGGATTTAAACTCATGACCTACCGATCTCAGGCCTTACACTCTAACCACAAGGCCACTACAAGCGAGCGTCATTATACGGGACTGCAGTGCCAGGAGGAGGTCAAGTCCAAAAAAACGAGGCAAAGTAAATATACTTTATATATTGGGTGTGTATATATTAAGGTTGTACAGTATACTGGTATTGGTATAGTACCGCGATACTAATGAATCATACTCCGTACTATACCGCCTCTAAAAAGGTCCGGTCCGGTACACAGAAGTGTAGATAGAACATGTTAAAACAGAAAATAAGCAGATATTAACAGTAAATAAACAAATAGATTAATAATCATTTTTTACAGTTTGTCCCTCATAATGTGTACAAAATAAAAGGTGTATAAATGACACAGTCTTTGTTTGTTTACTTACTACTAAAAGACAAGTTGTCTAGTATGTCCACTATTTTATTTAAGGACAAACTTGCAATAAGAAACATGTGTTTCATGCAGCTGAGCAAAAAGGGACAAGCGGTAGAAAATGGATGGATGGATGTTTAATGTACCCTAAGATTTTTTGTTAAAGTAAAGCCAATAATGCAATTGTTTGTGGTCCCCTTTATTTAGAAAAGTATCGAAAAGTATTGAAATACATTGGTATCGGGACAACACTAGTGTGAGTAATGTAATGTAATGTAATATAATATAATATAATATAATATAATATAATATAATATATATTACTTCAACAGTTAATGTAAATATACATCAAATTGTATATATATTCACTTTAATACAATGAGCAAATCTGACCACAAGATGGTGCTGTTATGTTTGAGTCATTGTTTGTACACACAGCACCATCTTGTGGTCAAATTTCCTCATTTCAGGTATCCTGCATATTAGGAGTAGTGCCTTTGATTTACAAGTAGAGAAGCATAAAGTTATTTATTAATCTCTTACTCAAACAACGCCTATTAATGTGTTAGGTACACAATATATACTTTTTATTTACTTGTTTGCTGTCTCCAATATTGTTCTATGCATATGTTGTACATGCTCATTGCTACGTAGCCAGGCTAACTTTGCTAGCATAATGCTGTTAGATTACAACGGCATTTGTTTTCATGTTTTTTGTTTGACGAAATCCACGGTAAATCGTTAGAGACCTTCTTTGCCGTGTAGCTACTGAGCGAAACTGTTTAGCTCAGCTTTAGCATGAAGTGGTTTCATGAGATGCGGTACCCATTTTAGTTGAAAATTACACCGTTTTTCAGAGCGAAGGTAGTTTTTTTTTTTAATAAGTGTGTGTGGAAGCTGTGTGGAGGCCATAAACAAAGAAATCGACTACATCTCGGATAATTGAGGGAAGAGAGTCATTTAGAATCAGGTATGGCGAGGGAACGCGGTTTTCACTTCGCTAATTGTGTATTTGCTTTGCTGCGAGAAAACAACCTAATTAGAGGAGTCGTGTAATTAGTCGGCGGTGTGATGATTACCATGCTAAGTAGGTCATGGAGATGATGAAGACGAGCAGCACAAACACTCCTGCTGCTACTCCGTACACCCACGTCTTCAACTTGCCATCTGCAAACACAATACAACACATGTTTACTGTTCTTGCTCCTTCCCAACAGGAGGGGGCAGCAGAGCTCCGTGGTAAGGAGGATTTCCTTTACAATTGCTGACCATTTGTGCCTGATGGAACCAGATCTTTTACATATATCCATATTTAAGTGTTACTTCTTGTCTAACTCCTATAGTCATATTTTCATCAGCTAATGTCTCGTCTGGTACAAAGTGCTTGCATTCGAGTCAGAGCGTTGAAAATTATCTCTCTGTTGAGACTCCCGTAACATTCCTGAGATAAGGGCACAAAGCGGTGCTGGGCTGGGAGACAGGAGGTGAGGAGGGGGAAGAAGACAGCACTTCCGTGGGTTTGAGGGGAGACCGATCTAGACTGGGCGAGGGAACGCTTGTGTACTGGATCGAGTCTCACGTTTGTCTTCAAAGCTTTGACAATAAACAACAAAATACCAACTACTGCCTGGTGATCAATTTAACTCCAGCTTATGTGTCATTCAAAGAATCTGGGAGAGACTAGCAATTTGAATTCCCCATTGGAGGGAGAGCTGGTCAGAACGCAACATGCCTCAGACTGGAAGCCAGTGCCTCAGACTGGAAGTCTCTGCAGAGAGTGGTGAGGACGGCGGAAAAGATCATCAGGACTCTACCCAGGAGATCGCAAAAAAGCCGCTGCCTGACCAGGGCTCAGAAAATCTGCAGAGGGCACAAAGCGGTGCTGGGCTGGGAGACAGGAGGTGAGGAGGGGGAAGGGGAGGAGGGGGAAGAAGACAGCACTTCCGTGGGTTTGAGGGGAGACCGATCTAGACTGGGCGAGGGAACGCTTGTGTACTGGATCGAGTCTCACGTTTGTCTTCAAAGCTTTGACAATAAACAACAAAATACCAACTACTGCCTGGTGATCAATTTAACTCCAGCTTATGTGTCATTCAAAGAATCTGGGAGAGACTAGCAATTTGAATTCCCCATTGGAGGGAGAGCTGGTCAGAACGCAACATGCCTCAGACTGGAAGCCAGTGCCTCAGACTGGAAGTCTCTGCAGAGAGTGGTGAGGACGGCGGAAAAGATCATCAGGACTCTACCCAGGAGATCGCAAAAAAGCCGCTGCCTGACCAGGGCTCAGAAAATCTGCAGAGACTCCTCCCACCCCCACCAAGGACTGTTTTCACTGCTGGACTCTAGAAAGAGGTTCCGCAGCCTCCGTAGCAGAACCTCCAGGTTCTGTAACAGCTTCTTCCCTCAGGCCGCGAGACTCTTGAACGCATCATAATAATCCCCTCAATTCCCCCACAAAAATGGATTAACTGGCTGGAATATAAAGACAATAACATACATCCATAAACCTGGATGCATATTGTCAGAATAATATCTAAGTTATCACAAAACTTTGTGTTACATTGAGTCCAGCGCGCCCTGCGAGAGGACAAAAGCTGTCTTTGATCCTACCAATCAAAAGGCTTGTAAAACTCCACTGTGTACGGTGGGAAGCGACATGAAGGCGTCGGTTTCTTTGATCTATTGTAATCCACAGGAAGATTTTATCTTGACCCGAGATCTACAAAGCGGAGAGGAGGCAGGGCCTGACCTCCCTCCAGGCACCTTTTCTTTGAACTGTTTTGTAACCAAAGGCAGCGGCTGTTTACGACCCCCTCCCTTTAGAAACGGCTGTTGCCATGTAATCAGGGAAAGTCCAAATAAAAGAGGCGTACAATCTTTCGTCGGAGCGTGGTGGAACACTGTGCAAGGGTACAGGTGTACGCGCTCTCCTCATTGAGGCAAATTTAATTCTGTCTGTTTAATTCCTTGCTTCTTGTCTTGTTTAATAGATGTCATCAGTGTTTGAACCTGACACACATGCAAAAGTGCAATATATTTATCTGTACAGTAATCTATTTATTTATATCTGCACCTTATTGCTCTTTTATCCTGCACTACCATGCGCTATTGCAAGAAAATGTCATTCTTATCTGTACTGTAAAGTTCAAATTTGACTGACAAAAACAGGAAGTCTCAGTCTATTTCATCGGCAATATTGTGTTTCTTGATGTGTCTCCCGTGTTTACCTGGACCGAAGGGCTGCAGAAACCAGGTGCGTCCCACTCTGCCAGGCGGGCTGACCGCCGGCTGGGTGGGGTTGAAGGCTCGGATGGTTTTTACGTCTGCTTTGTTGTCGTCGGCGCTGGGAATCTCCAGCACTGGGATGAGGGTGCACTGGTCCAGTAGGCCGTCGGACGTCATGACTTCCGTGTAGCCTTCGTCACAGCCACACACTCCCGCCTGACACAAACAGGAAGTCCGTCACACGAACCAGAACTAAATAAATGGTAAATGGGTTATACATGTATAGCGCTTTTCTACCTTCAAGGTACTCAAAGCGCTTTGACACTATTTCCACATTCACCCATTCACACACACATTCACACACGCCATGCAAGACCCTAACCACCACCCATCAGGAGCAAGGGTGAAGTGTCTTGCTCAAGGACACAACGGACGTGACGAGGATGGTAGAAGGTGGGGATTGAACCAGAAACCCTCAGGTTGCTGGAACGGCCACTCACCCAAAGGCGCCATACCGTCCCCACACCGTTCCCACATCGCCCTACAGCTTGACTTTGTCACCTTTTCTCACAAGCCCTGGCGTAGTCAACAATTAGGCCATGTCTACACTAAGCCGGGTAACCCCTTAAACAAATAATTATTTAACCTAAGCCTCGTGTCAGCCACACTAAGTCACCGTTTTAGGTTCCCCTCCTCGGACAATTGTTTACACGGGTAAGTGCGCCGTGTATTTCTTGAATCCCCGGCTCTTAGCTTTGTATGGACTCATTGATCGTTTACCAACGGAGTTCGGAGAGGAAGTGACGCCAGAAAGACCGGGCCCCCCACACAGGAAGTGACGTCAGAAAGCACAGCCAGCTTCATAACAACCCGTTCGGTAACTCGGCAGCAACCACTAGAAAGATGGAGGCGAATCATCCAGACATGCCAGTGTTTCTCCTTCTTGTACATGTACAGACGCTTTTGGAAATCACACCGGCGCAGCTGCAATCAATCAGCACTCAACACACCTGTCGCTGAGGAGTTCCCTGTGCTTCTTAAGCCAGAGCAAACCTGCGTTCCGGGCCAGAACGTAGCTACCTGTTCCCGTACAGTAAGCCGACACGTATAGCTCTCTCTGTGTTTTTCGTCCTCCATGTTCATTTGCATCGTGTTCCTGTGTCGTTCCAGCAGCATTCCTTCGTTCCCTGGTTACGAGTTGTGTGTCTCGTCTCCCCGTATCCCCTCTGGTTCCCTGGTTACCATGAATTGATTAACCTGGACCCCGACTTAAACAAGTTGAAAAAATTATTCGGGTGCTACCATTTAGTGGTCAATTGTATGGAATATGTACTGCACTGTGCAATCTAATAATAAAAGTTTCAATCGATCAAAAAAAACCTTGGCTGCCCTTTTGGATCTCGACCTCCCGCCTGGACACGGACTTTTGACGCCTCGCTCTTGCCCCTGACCTCCTGCCTGTCCCTGGATCTAAGAGCTTGCCTTTCCCCTCTTGGACTTCCGCACCTCGCTCAACACTCCCAGTAACACTCGACATATAATCACTACACATAGTCGCACACATTCACATTTTGGGTTAGTTTCACACTTCATAATATTGTATATAAATAAGTAGAGCTAAACGTCGTCACTGCATCTGTGCCGTCTACTTCTTCCCCGCCTGTATCGCAACAATCAATACCTTAAGACAGGCCTGGTAAATTATTTTGACTCGGGGGCCAAATTTAGAGAAAAAAATGTGTCTGGGGGCCGGTATATCTATTTTTAGGAACACTAATACAAAACCTCACAATAATGTCTGATTGAATGCTAAAAACGTTATGACAGACCGCTTTAAAAAACGGATTTTTTTTAACTGAATGAGACACCCAGAATGTACACGAAAATAAAGAATGTGGGATTTACAAAATTAACTATGAAGGATAAAACACTGAATATTGACAACATATGAACGTCACACCCCCTCTCCATCCACATATTTTACAATTAAGCGAAACCCAACAAAAACGCAACAAACAGCAAAATATGAACGCCAAGGGTAAAAAAAAAAACAAAAACACCTACAATCTGTTATAATATCCCTTTTCTTGCAGAACTTTGTTGTAAAAATATCCTTCCGCGTCTGTCCCTGACACCCGCATTTCAGGCTGACACTCGGTGGAAACGCTCCCCACCCACAGTGATTGGTCCCTCGTCTGAGCTGCTGTGACTTAGACCAGTGGTCCCCAACCTTTGTGTAGCTGCGGACCGGTCAACGCTTGAAAATTTGTCCCACGGACCGGTGAAGGGGGGGGGGGTTAAAAAAAAAAAAAAAAAAAAACTTTATTTTTTTTTTTTTTTTTACATAAATAAATACAATCATGTGTGCTTACGGACTGTATCCCTGCAGACTGTATTGATATATATTGATATATAATGTATATATTGTGTTTTTATGTTGATTTCATTAAAAAAAAAAAAAAAATAAATTAAAAAAAATTTAAATTTCTTGTGCGGCCCGGTACCAATCGGTCCGCGGACCGGTACCGGGCCGCGGCCCGGTGGTTGGGGACCACTGACTTAGACGACCATAGTAACTAATTAAATGACCATAGTAACTAGTATATCATCCAAAAGCGCAGATTCCAACCATTGAAATACTTTGTATAGTTCAAAACTTTCGGTAATTTGAAAACATCACTGCACATCCTAATGACAGTTTCGATCTTAAAGATCTAAAAAAAATAATTTGGTAAATGTCCGGCGGGCCAGATTGAAAAGCTTAATGGGCCGCATGCGGCCCCCGGGCCTTAATTTGCCCAGGTCTGCCTTAAGAGAAGGAAACGGGCAATTGCAGCTATTTGGGATACAACACATTTCAGACAGCAACATAGCAATGTTGAGCGATCGTTTTGGATAAGGCCTGGAAGAACGGCAGCCCGGTGGGATATGTTTGTCACCGAGTGTGTTGGGCCGGAGGAACGGCAAGAGAACTTTCCAATGTCCAGGTCAGCTGTGATTCTACTTAGTGAAAAACTTTGTCCGTTTGTCGAAGGAGAGACAACGACAATGCGGGCTCCCGTGGACAGGGGGAGACTACGAAAAATAGCGAATGCATTTGGACTGGCAAAGCAGACTATCAGTTATTGGGGTCTTAAACGGTGGCATTGTTGTGTGTGGACACGGATAAGGTTATGCTAGGTTCACACCAACGGCGCTTTGACGGCGCTTTAAAGAGGCATGCAAAGCGGCGTTAAAGCGTAACAAAGCGTGATTAAAGCGTGAGGGTCGTAATGGATGGTGGGAAAGCTTGTAGTGAAGCGGGACATGCGGCAAGTTCGCCAAAATTTTTTAAACGGTTTAAAAAAATTCGGCGCTCTGTCAAGAATGGAATAAAGCGCCGAGAGCGTATCAAAGCGTGACAAAGCGTCTTCCTTAATAATAAAGAGAATATGTTACGTTTAAAAGAAATGCCTTTTATTATTGTCAACTAGCATAATAAATGAAAGATAGATATTTATTAAGATGACAAAGAAATAAAAGAAATGAAGATATAAAACATAATATAACGGAAAAAAAAGAGGAATTGAAAAAATAAATGAATATAAAAAATGTGTGGAAAACAGTATACTGAGTTTTTCACTTTTTTTTTTACTTATTTGTTTATCATATTTTTCTTTTTTATTACATTATGTGTTTAATCTTGTATAAAATAAAACAAAAAGAGAAATCAAATAAATAGTATGCTGAGTTTTTCACATTTTTTTTTACTTATTTGTTTATCATATTTCTCTTTTTTATTACATTATGTGTTTTATCTTGTATATAGTAAAACAAAAAGAGAAATCAAATAAATAGATAAATCTAAAAAATGTGGGGGAAACTTAGTATACTGAGTTTTTCACATTTTTTTTAACTTATTTGTTTATCATATTTCTCTTTTTTATTACAATATGTGTTTTATCTTGTATATAATCAAACAAAAAGAGAAATCAAATAGATACATCTAAAAAAATGTGGGGAAAACTTAGTATACTAAGTTTTTCCACATTTTTTTTAACTTATTTGTTTATCATATTTCCCTTTTTTATTACATTATGTGTTTTATCTTGTATATAATAAAACAAAAAGAGAAATCAAATAAATAGATGAATCTAAAAAATGTGGGGAAAAATTAGTATACTGAGTTTTTCACATTTTTTTTTACTTATTTGTTTATCATATTTCTCTATTTTATTACATTATGTGTTTTATCTTGTATATGATAAAACAAAAAGAGAAATCAAATAAATAGATCAATCTAAAAAATGTGGGTAAAACTTAGTATACTGAGTTTTTCACATTTTTTTTTACTTATTTGTTTATCATATTTCTCTTTTTTATTACATTATGTGTTTTATCTTGTATATAATAAAACAAAAAGAGAAATCAAATAAATAGTATACTGAGTTTTTCATATTTTTTTAAACTTATTTGTTTATCATATTTCTCTTTTTTATTACAATATGTGTTTTATCTTGTATATAATAAAACAAAAAGAGAAATCAAATAGATACATCTAAAAAATGTGGGGAAAACTTAGTATACTGAGTTTTTCCACATTTTTTTTTACTTATTTGTTTATCATATTTCCCTTTTTTATTACATTATGTGTTTTATCTTGTATATAATAAAACAAAAAGAGAAATCAAATAAATAGATGAATCTAAAAAATGTGGGGAAAAATTAGTATACTGAGTTTTTCACATTTTTTTTTACTTATTTGTTTATCATATTTCTCTTTTTTATTACATTATGTGTTTTATCTTGTATATAATAAAACAAAAAGAGAAATCAAATAAATAGATAAATCTAAAAAATGTGGGTAAAACTTAGTATACTGAGTTTTTCACATTTTTTTTACTTATTTGTTTATCATATTTCTCTTTTTTATTACATTATGTGTTTTATCTTGTATATAATAAAACAAAAAGAGAAATCAAATAAATATATCAATCTAAAAAATGTGGGGAAAACAGTATACTGAGTTTTTCCACATTTTTTTTTAACTTATTTGTTTATCATATTTTTCTTTTTTATTACATTATGTGTTTAATCTTGTATATAATAAAACAAAAAGAGAAATCAAATAAATAGTATACTGAGTTTTTCACATTTTTTTTTACTTATTTGTTTATCATATTTCTCTTTTTCATTACATTGTGTGTTTTATCTTGTATATAGTAAAACAAAAAGAGAAATCAAATAAATAGATAAATCTAAAAAATGTGGGGGAAACTTAGTATACTGAGTTTTTCACATTTTTTTTAACTTATTTGTTTATCATATTTCTCTTTTTTATTACAATATGTGTTTTATCTTGTATATAATAAAACAAAAAGAGAAATCAAATAGATACATCTAAAAAATGTGGGGAAAACTTAGTATACTGAGTTTTTCCACATTTTTTTTTTACTTATTTGTTTATCATATTTCTCTTTTTTATTACATTATGTGTTTTATCTTGTATATAATAAAACAAAAAGAGAAATCAAATAAATAGTATACTGAGTTTTTCAAAAATTTTTTTTACTTGTTTATCATATTTCTCTTTTATTACATTATGTGTTTTATCTTGTATATAATAAAACAAAAAGAGAAATCAAATAAATAGATAAATATAAAAAATGTGGGTAAAACTTAGTATACTGAGTTTTTCACATTTTTTTTAACTTATTTGTTTATCATATTTTTCTTTTTTATTACATTATGTGTTTAATCTTGTATATAATAAAACAAAAAGAGAAATCAAATAAATAGTATACTGAGTTTTTCACTTTTTTCTTAACTTATTTGTTTATCGTATTTCTCTTTTTTATTACATTATGTGTTTTATCTTGTATATAATAAAACTAAAAGAGAAATCAAATAAATAGATAAATCTAAAAAATGTGGGTAAAACTTAGTATACTGAGTTTTTCACATTTTTTTTACTTATTTGTTTATCATATTTCTCTTTTTTATTACATTATGTGTTTTATCTTGTATATAATAAAACAAAAAGAGAAATCAAATAAATATATCAATCTAAAAAATGTGGGGAAAACTTAGTATACTGAGTTTTTCACATTTTTTTTTACTTGTTTATCATATTTCTCTTTTTTATTACATTATGTGTTTTATCTTGTATATAATAAAACAAAAAGAGAAATCAAATAAATAGATAAATCTAAAATAATGTGGGTAAAACTTAGTATACTGAGTTTTTCACATTTTTTTCTTATTTTTTTGTCATATTTCTCTTTTTTATTATATTATGTGTGCGCACGCAATTTATTCATCAAATTCACAAAATAATAATCGCATCAAAGCGTAATAAAGTTCAATAAAGCGTAATAAAACGTATCAAAGCGTGATTTAAAGCGTATCAAAGCGGGATCGAAGCGGCATCAAATCGTGAGGAACTAGGGATGTCCGATAATGGCTTTTTGCCGATATCCGATATTCCGATATTGTCCAACTCTTTAATTACCGATACCAATATCAACCGATACCGATATCAACCGATATATACAGTCGTGGAATTAACACATTATTATGCCTAATTTGGACAACCAGGTATGGTGAAGATAAGGTACTTTTTACAAAAATTAGTAAAATAAGATAAATAAATTAAAAACATTTTCTTGAATAAAAAAGAAAGTACAACAATATAAAAACAGTTACATAGAAACTAGTAATGAATGAAAATTAGTAAAATTAAGTGTTAAAGGTTAGTACTATTAGTGGAGCAGCAGCACGCACAATCATGTGTGCTTACGGACTGTATCCCTTGCAGACTGTATTGATATATATTGATATATCATGTAGGAACCAGAATATTGATAACAGAAAGAAATGGGGGGAGGGAGGTTTTTTGGGTTGGTGCACTAATTGTAAGTGTATCTTGTGTTTTTTATGTTGATTTAATTAAAAAAAATAATTAAAAAAAACGATACCGATAATAAAAAAAACGATACCGATAATTTCCGATATTACATTTTAAAGCATATATCGGCCGATAATGCACTAATTGTAAGTGTATCTTGTGTTTTTTATGTTGATTTAATAAAAAAAACCCACAAAAAAAAACGATACCGATAATAAAAAAAACGATACCGATAATTTCCTATATTATATTTTAAAGCATATATCGGCCGATAATGCACTAATTGTAAGTGTATCTTGTGTTTTTTATGTTCATTTAATAAAAAAATAAAAATAAAAAAAAATAAAAACGATACCGATAATAAAAAAAACGATACCGATAATTTCCGATATTACATTTTAAAGCATATATCGGCCGATAATGCACTAATTGTAAGTGTATCTTGTGTTTTTTATGTTGATTTAATAAAAAAAAACACAAAAAAAAACGATACCAATAATAAAAAAAACGATACCGATAATTTCCTATATTATATTTTAAAGCATATATCGGCCGATAATGCACTAATTGTAAGTGTATCTTGTGTTTTTTATGTTGATTTAATAAAAAATAAAAAATAAAAAAAATAAAAAACGATACCGATAATAAAAAAAACGATACCGATAATTTCCGATATTACATTTTAAAGCATATATCGGCCGATAATATCGGCAGGCCGATATTATCGGACATCTCTATGAGGAACGGTAACAAAGCGGGAAAGAATTCGTATCAGAGCGTATCAAAGCATAACATTACTTCGGCGATCGGGATATTCGTGGAAAAATTGACGGAAATGACGACGCTTTGCTCGCCGTTTTAAAGCGCGGCAAGCGCCGTTGGTGTGAACCAGGCATTAGGTGGGATTTACCCTGGATAACCTTATCCGGCTTAGTGTAGAAGGGGCCTTGGACTTCAGTTTATTTGGATCGTCCTCACGTCAAGAAGCAGAACGGATTTGTTTACTTCCTGCGTTGAACATAGTAGTAAAGATGATGGAATCGTAATGTTCTATAGAGCAACATTTTATGCGCTTGATGTTGGCACAAATCAATGGAAATATTCCTAGCACAGCTCTTGTCAGTCAATTAGCTGGCAGGCGGAATTCTGGCTGACAAAAGGCTCTTCGACATCAAACTCACCTCGGTACAAAAAGATCGAGGTTTGGTGCAGGCCGGGTCACATGATCTGTCAGCCAGCGGTTGTGTCGTTGCCGGGCAGCCGCCTGTCAAACCATCATTTAAAAAGTCAGAGGTCGGAACGTAACATTAGAAACCAAAATGTATTCCGATACTTTTGTACTTGTTATCAGTTGTACACACAGTCTTAGTAGATCACCACTAATACTACACACCATTTTTATACTTTGTACCGGTACCAAAATGTATTTCGATACATTTTGATACTTTTCCATACTTTTCTAAATAAAGGGGACCACAAAAAATGTCATTATTGTCTTTATTTGAACAAAAAATGTTAGAGTACATGAAACATATGTTTATTATTGTCATTTAAATAAAATCTTGAACATACTAGACAACTTGTCTTTTAGTAGTAAGTAAACAAACAAAGACTCCTAATTAGTCTGCAGTAACATATTGTGTCATTTATACACCTATTATTTTGTACACATTATGAGGGACAAACTGTAAACAATTATTATTAATCTACTTGTTCATTTACTGTTAATATCTGCTTATATAAATTGTGCAATGCCTTTTTAAAGTATTTTATTGATAAGATTGCCACAACGAGGGCTCTCATCTCTGTTCCGACCTCTGACCCTTCTGTCCCGTTTAACTACTCTGCTGTTTTTAATCAGTTTGAGCAAGTGACTCTGCGGCAGTTACAAGAGTTAACTAATCATATGAAGCCCTCAGGTTCCCCCCATGATGCTGTCCCTCCTACATTTTTTAAAGAAGTGTTTTCTTGTATAGGGCAGCCTGTTCTTAACATTTTAAATAGCAGTTTGTTTTCTGGTGTGGTTCCTACCAGTTTTAAACACGCCGTGGTTCAACCACTTTTAAAGAAACCTGGTCTGGACAGTTCAGTTTTAGCCCATTTTAGACCCATTTCTAAGCTGCCTTTTCTCTCAAAAATCTTGGAGAAGATTGTTTTTACCCAGTTAAACACTTTTTTAGAGGACTCTGATATTTTAGAAGTCTTTCAGTCTGGGTTTAAACCCCTCCATAGTACCGAGTCAGCATTAGTAAGGGTTTTTAATGACATCTTTCGAGCAACAGACTTAGGTGATCATGTGATTTTAGTTTTACTCGATCTAACAGCAGCATTTGATACGGTGGACCATAATATTTTAATTAGCCGCCTACAACATCAAGTGGGCATCTGTGGTACTGCCCTGAGTTGGCTGAAGTCATATTTGACTAACAGGACCTTCTCTGTAAATGTTGCTGGTTCTGAATCTTCTGTTGCTCCCTTAACATGTGGGGTCCCACAGGGCTCAGTTTTAGGACCACTGCTCTTTTCTATTTATTTACTTCCCCTGGGCTCAATCCTAAGAAAGCATGGTATTTGTTTTCATTGTTACGCTGATGACACACAAATGTATTTTCCGTTAAAGAAAAATCATGCCTCTTCAATACAGCCATTACTTGCCTGTCTTGATGACATCAAGGCCTGGATGGCCCTAAACTTCTTAAACTTCAATGAAAAGAAGACAGAAGTAATAGTGTTTGGACCTGGTGGTACCTGTGAGCTTCCCCCTGTTGACTTTGGCCCCTTGGCTTTGTACGTTAAGCCCATGATCACCAACCTGGGTTTTCGTATTGACAGTGATTTTAAATTGGACCGTCAGATTGGCACAGTGGTGAAAGCCAGCTTTTTTTATTTACGTCAGCTGGTTAAGGTTAAAAACCTTCTTTCTAGGCAACAGTTTGAGACAGTAATCCATGCCTTTATTACATCTCGGCTGGATTACTGTAACGCTTTATATTTTGGAATTAGTCAGTCCTCCCTCTCACGTCTGCAGCTGGTCCAAAATGCAGCTGCCCGACTTTTAACAAACACAAGAAAAAGAGAGCACATTACTCCTGTTTTAGCCTCCCTCCACTGGCTGCCTGTGTCTTTTAGAGTCCATTTTAAAATTATCTTACTTGTTTTTAAATCCTTACATGGTCTTGCCCCACCTTACCTCTCTGAGCTGCTCCACCTCTATGCCCCCACCCGGTCCCTCAGGTCAGCTGATCAGCTGATCCTGGAGGTACCCAAATCCAAGCGTAAGCTCAGGGGGGACAGAGCCTTCTCTGTTGCGGGCCCCAAACTCTGGAATGATCTTCCACTTCATGTGAGACAGGCCCCTTCTTTGGCTATTTTTAAGACCCTTCTTAAAACCCATTTTTATTCACTGGCTTTTAACCCAGCATGAGATTTTAAACTGTTTTTAACTTTTAACTTTTTTAACTGCTTTTTATCTAACAAAATTGTTCTTAGGGTAATTTTGTATTTGCTTTTTTAATGTGTATTTTACTTCTGTTTTAAATTTTATTTTTTAGTCTGTCCTTTGCCTTTATTTCTTTGTGGTGTACAGCCCTTTGTTTTTCAACTGTGGTTGTTTTTAAAGGGCTTTATAAATAAAGTTGGTATGGTATGGTATGGTATTTTCTGTTTGAACATGTTCTATCTACACTTCTGTTCAAATGTAATAATCACTTATTCTTCTCTTCTTTCATACTTGACATTACTTTTGGATAGGGATGTCCGATAATGGCTTTTTGCCGATATCCGATATTCCGATATTGTCCAACTCTTTAATTACCGATACCGATATCAACCGATATATGCAGTCGTGGAATTAACACATTATTATGCCTAATTTGGACAGCCATGTATGGTGAAGATAAGGTACTTTTTTTTAAAAAAAATTAGTAAAATAAGATAAATAAATTAAAAACATTTTCTTGAATAAAAAAGAAAGTAAAACAATATAAAAACAGTTACATAGAAACTAGCAATGAATGAAAATGAGTCAAATTAACTGTTAAAGGTTAGTACTATTAGTGGAGCAGCAGCACGCACAATCATGTGTGCTTACGGACTGTATCCCTTGCAGACTGTTGTTCTGTCTTGTTTGTTGAATTTATTAATAATATATGTAAAACCAGTGTTTAAGTTCACTTTGGAATTCAACAGTGAGGTGCACTTCCTCCTTTAGACAACAGGAGGCAGCATTGCCTAGTTTACAGTAATGTCCATGATAGCGGGGCACAACAAGGAGTTCCTTTCAAGTAGACTTTAAGCTAGTTCAGTGACGATCGCAAACGTTTTCATCTGCTCGAATCTCATGCCAAACAAAGTATCATCGGTATGTATTGTTGAGTAGTATGCTAATATTTGATTGAGTTGTATTATTTGTTGGTTGTGGTGTAATTTGGGACGTTTTATGGCCAAAAGTCAGTCATGCTAATTTTCGGAATTCATACAGTGAAGTGAATGTTAGCATAGTAAGCTAGTTTGCTATAAAGCACTTATATTACATATTTTGTGGCATTTATTTGTCCATTTAAGTTCAATACACAGCATAATGCACGTTTTATCGTAATGGGATTGTGTGTGTGTAATAAGGCTGTGTGTGCATGTCTGTAATGTAAGCATCCTTTCTGCTGGTATGCTTTCAGTTTTACCCTTTTTTGGGTCAATAAACCTGTGGACAAGACGTTTTTCAGAGTGTTTGATCAAGAAAAGGTGTTAGGGTAAAGCCAAGATATTTCTACATATCGAGGGCAGCACAACTGTATTGATATATATTGATGTATAATGTAGGAACCACAATATTAATAACAGAAAGAAACAACCCTTTTGTGTAAATGGGGGGAGGGAGGTTTTTTGGGTTGGTGCACTAATTGTATGTGTATCTTGTGTTTTTTATGTTGATTTAATTAAAAAAAAAAAAAAAAAAACGATACCGATAATAAAAAAAACGATACCTACAATTTCAGGCTGATATTATCGGACATCTCTAGTTTTGGATGATTCCACACATTTAGGTATGGATCCGATACCAAGTAGTCACAGGATCATACATTGGTCATATTTAAAGTCCTCATGTGTCCAGGCACGTATTTGGTTGAGAAATGTTGTTCTTAAACAATTTGCTCAGGCATTTGTTGACAAAGTGGTGACCCTCGCCCCGTCCTTGTTTGTGAACGACTGAGCATTTCATGGAATCTACTTTTATACCCAATCATGGCACCCACCTGTTCCCAATTAGCCTGTTCACCTGTGGGATGTTCCAAACACGTCTTTTTATGAGCATTCCTCAACTTTCTCACTCTTTTTTGCCACTTGTGCCAGCTTTTTTTGCATCAACTTCCAAATGAGCTAATCTTTGCCAAAAAATAAGAAAGTTTGTCAGTGTGAACATGAAATATCTTGTCTTTGCAGTCTATTCACTTGAATATAAGTTGAAAAGGATTTGTTGTATTCTCGTTTTATTGACCATTTACACAACGTGACAACTTCACTGCTTTTGGCTTTTGTACAAAATCAAGATTCAGACACGCAGAGCCACACGCTTCCGGGTTTAAAAACGGGTGTGTGGTGTGCAGAAGTAAGAACAACTCACCTGTGACGTTCAAGCCGTCCGAGCGTTGGCACCACACGTGGCGTGATGATCCTCTCCACGCTGCCGCTCGCCACTTGTATTCCAAACACTGTCCCTCTGGAGGAAGGATGTTGTCTTTTTAGTCAACACCACCATCTTCAGCAGTACAAACAAACTGTACCAATTGATTAATTAGACAACGAGACCTAACTTTTTTTTATTTGGCCGTGCACAAAAGTAAATCATAATGGGCCCAATTTGTGCTTGTTTCTTTCTTTGTTGGCTAGCAGGCTACTTGCTGGTTCATGGTGGTTTCTCGATCTCGATATCTATTGAGATCGAGAAACCACCATGATATCTATATCTCTCGATATTACGATCGATATCTATATCTCTCGATGTCGAGATCGATATCGCTCGATGTCGAGATCTCTCAATAGATATTGAGATCGATATCTCTCGAGATCGATATCTTTCAATAGACATCGAGATCGATATCTCTCAATAGATATCGAGATCGATATCTCTCAATAGATATCGAGATCGAGATCTCTCAATAGATATCGAGATCGAGATCTCTCAATATATATCGAGATCGAGATCTCTCAATAGATATCGAGATCGATATCTATATCTCTCGATATTACGATCGATATCTATATCTCTCGATGTCGAGATCGATATCGCTCGATGTCGAGATCTCTCAATAGATATTGAGATCGATATCTCTCGAGATCGATATCTTTCAATAGACATCGAGATCGATATCTCTCAATAGATATCGAGATCGATATCTCTCAATAGATATCGAGATCGAGATCTCTCAATAGATATCGAGATCGAGATCTCTCAATATATATCGAGATCGAGATCTCTCAATAGATATCGAGATCGATATCTATATCTCTCGATATTACGATCGATATCTATATCTCTCGATGTCGAGATCGATATCGCTCGATGTCGAGATCTCTCAATAGATATTGAGATCGATATCTCTCGAGATCGATATCTTTCAATAGACATCGAGATCGATATCTCTCAATAGATATCGAGATCGATATCTCTCAATAGATATCGAGATCGAGATCTCTCAATAGATATCGAGATCGAGATCTCTCAATATATATCGAGATCGAGATCTCTCAATAGATATCGAGATCGATATCTATATCTCTCGATATTACGATCGATATCTATATCTCTCGATGTCGAGATCGATATCGCTCGATGTCGAGATCTCTCAATAGATATTGAGATCGATATCTCTCGAGATCGATATCTTTCAATAGACATCGAGATCGATATCTCTCAATAGATATCGAGATCGATATCTCTCAATAGATATCGAGATCTCTCAATAGATATCGAGATTGATATGTGGGCTCTGTACCGAGGATGTCGTTGTGGCTTGTACAGCCCTTTGAGACACTTGTGATTTAGGGCTATATAAATAAACATTGATTGATTGATTGATTGATCTCTCAATAGATATCGAGATCGAGATCTCTCAATAGATATCGAGATCGATATCTCTTGATATTGAGATCGATATCTATATCTCTCGATATTGAGATCGATATCTATATCTCTCGATGTCGAGATCGATATCTCTCGATGTCGAGATCTCTCAATAGATATCGAGATCGATATCTCTCAATATTGAGATCGATATCTATATCTCTTGATATTGAGATCAATAACTATATATCGATATCTCTCAATAGATATCGAGATTGATATCTCTCAATAGATATCGAGATCGATATCTCTCAATAGATATCGAGATCGACATCGCTTGATATTACGATCGATATCTATATCTCTCGATATTGAGATCGATATCTATATCTCTCGATATTGAGATCGATATCTATATCTCTCGATGTCGAGATCGATATCTCTCGATGTCGAGATCTCTCAATAGATATCGAGATCGATATCTCTCAATATTGAGATCGATATCTATATCTCTTGATATTGAGATCAATATCTATATATCGATATCTCTCAATAGATATCGAGATTGATATCTCTCAATAGATATCGAGATCGATATCTCTCAATAGATATTGAGATCGATATCTCTTTATATTACGATCGATATCTATATCTCTCGATATTACGATCGATATCTATATCTCTCGATATTGAGATCGATATCTATATCTCTCGATGTCGAGATCGATATCTCTCGATGTCGAGATCTCTCAATAGATATCGAGATAGATATCTCTCAATATTGAGATCGATATCTATATCTCTTGATATTGAGATCAATATCTATATATCGATATCTCTCAATAGATATCGAGATTGATATCTCTCAATAGATATCGAGATCGATATCTCTTGATATTACGATCGAGATCTATATCTCTCGATATCGAGATCGATATCTCTTGATATTACGATCGATATCTATATCTCTCGATATTGAGATCGATATCTATATCCCTCGATATTGAGATTGATATCTATATCTCTCGATGTCGAGATCGATATCTCTCGATGTCGAGATCTCTCAATAGATATCGAGATCGATATCTATATCTCTTGATATTGAGATCAATATCTATATATCGATATCTCTCAATAGATATCGAGATCGATATCTCTCAATAGATATCGAGATCGATATCTCTCAATAGATATCGGGATCGATATCTCTTGATATTACGATCGATATCTATATCTCTCGATATTGAGATCGATATCTATATCTCTCGATATTGAGATCGATATCTATATCTCTCGATGTCGAGATCGATATCTCTCGATGTCGAGATCGATATCTCTCGATGTCGAGATCTCTCAATAGATATCGAGATCGATATCTCTCAATATTGAGATCAATATCTATATCTCTTGATATTGAGATCAATATCTATATATCGACATCTCTCAATAGATATCGAGATTGATACCTCTCAATAGATATCGAGATCGATATCTCTCAATAGATATCGAAATCGATATCTCTTGATTGAGATCGAGATCTATATCTCTCAAGATCGATGTCTCTCGAGATCAAGATCGATGTCTCTCGATAGGTATCGAGATCGATATCTCTCGAGATCGAGATCGATGTCTCTCGATAGGTATCGATATCTCTCGAGATCGAGATCAATATCTCTCAATAGATATCGAGATCGAGATCTCTCAATAGATATCGAGATCTCTCAATAGATATCGAGATCGAGATCTCTCAATTGATATCGAGATCGATATCTATATCTCTCGATATTACGATCGATATCTATATCTCTCGATGTCGAGATCGATATCGCTTGATGTCGAGATCTCTCAATAGATATCGAAATCGATATCTCTCGAGATCGATATCTTTCAATAGACATCGAGATCGATATCTCTCAATAGATATCGAGATCGATATCTCTCAATAGATATCGAGATCGATATCTCTCAATAGATATCGAGATCGAGATCTCTCAATAGATATCGAGATCGATATCTCTTGATATTATGATCGATATCTATATCTCTCGATGTCGAGATCGATATCTCTCGATGTCGAGATCGATATCTCTCGATGTCGAGATCTCTCAATAGATATCGAGATCCATATCTCTCAATATTGAGATCGATATCTATATCTCTTGATATTGAGATCAATATCTATATATCGATATCTCTCAATAGATATCGAGATTGCTATCTCTCAATAGATATCGAGATCGAGATCTCTCAATAGATATCGAGATCGATATCTCTCAATATTGAGATCGATATCTATATCTCTAGATATTGAGATCAATATCTATATCTCTCGATGTCGAGATCGATATCTCTCGATGTCGCGATCTCTCGAGATACATATATACTGTATTTATACATATACATTATACTGTATATACATATACATTATACTGTATATATATATATATATATATATATATATATATATATATATATATATATATATATATATATATATATATATATATATATATATATTTTATTTTTATTTTTTATTTTTTATTTTTTTTAATTTATATATAAGGATGTAAGATCCCTGCTTATATCTAAATGGATAAATATCAAAACCAGCCAATAATCAAGGCTCCACTATCGGTATGGTGAAAAAGTTGTATCGGACAGACCTTAATAAACAATATTCAAGTTTCAGTTTCAGTTTCAGTCTGACCTGTACATGGCCGTGCTTCCAGCTCCTGTCCTGGACACTGAAGCAGATTTTCTGGGTCCTGCGCCACGACGGCCCGAGAGCGGACTTGGACCGAACCGAAACCCAGATCGTCCCCGCTCACACAACTCAACTGGCACGCACTCCAAGCGGTCCAGTCGGTCAGGTAGCATTCCCCTGCAGGTTTGGAGAATTAAATCAATCAATCAATGGTCAACATTCCATATTTGTGTTTCCCTCTCAGCGCGGTGTTACCTGGACAAGGTACGGTGCAGGACTCCTGCAGTGTGACCCGCGGGTCCCCGTCCACCACCAGTTCTAGATCTCCACACAGCTCATCGTCCACCAGACTTCCCTGGAGGTCCGATCCATCCGTCACCAAGCACGACATGTTCCTGAAGCGCAGACCGTCCCCGCACGTCGCCCCCTGCAGTCAGATAATATCCTCACACCTTGATGAAGGGTGAATGATGTAGTACAGTACAGTACAGTACAGTACAGTACAGTACAGTTCTTAATACATGACAATTTGGTGATGAACGTACAAAACTCAAAAGCAGTGAAGTTGTCAGGTTGGGTAAATGGTCAATAAAAAGAGAATACAACAAATCCTTTTCAACTTATATTCATATTATATTCTGGACTACAGGCAGGCCAGTCTAGTACCCGCACTCTTTGGCATCGTCTTGCTGAAATAAGCAGGGGCGTCCGCCCACCTGTTCCCAATAAGCCTGTTCACCTGTGGGATGTTCCAAATAAGTGTTTGATGAGCATTCCCTCAACTTTCTCAGTCTTTTTTGCCACTTGTGCCAGCTTTTTTGAAACGTGTTGCAGGCGTCAAATCCCAAATGAGCTAATATTTGCCAAAAATAACAAAGTTTTCCAGTTGGAACATGAAATATTTTCTTTGCAGTCTATTCAATGGAATATAAGTTGAAAAGGATTTGCAAATCATTGTATTCTCTTTTTATTTACCAATTACACCAGCGGTCCCCAACCACCGGTACCGGGCCGCGGCCGCACAAGAAATTAAAAAATAAAAAATAAAAATAATAATATATATATATATATATATATTTTTTTTTTTTTAAATTAAATGAACATAAAAAACACAATATATACAGCAGGGGTCAGCAACCTTTTTGAAAGCAAGAGCTACTTCTTGGGTAGTGATTAATGCGAAGGGCTACCAGTTTGATACACACTTCAATAAATTGCCAGAAATAGCCAATTTGCTCAATTTACCTTTAACTCTATGTCATTATTAATAATTAATGATATTTACACTTAATTGAACGGTTTAAAAGAGGAGAAAACACGAAAAAAATGACAATTCAATTTTGAAACATAGTTTATCTTCAATTTCGACTCTTTAAAATTCAAAATTCAACCGACAAAAAGAAGAGAAAAACTAGCTAATTCGAATCTTTTTGAAAAAATTTAAAAAATAATTCATGGAACATCATTAGTAATTTTTCCTGATTAAGATTAATTGTAAAATTTTGATGACATGTTTTAAATAGGTTAAAATCCAATCTGCACTTTGTTAGAATATAAAACAAATTGGACCAAGCTATATTTCTAACAAAGAAAAATAATTATTTCTTCTAGATTTTCCAGAACAAAAATTTTAAAATAAATTCAAAAAACTTTGAAATAAGATTTACATTTGATTCTACAGATTTTCTAGATTTGCCAGAATAATTTTTTTGAGTTTTAATCATAATAAGTGTGAAGAAATATTTCACAAATATTCCTCGTCGAAAAAACAGAAGCTAAAATGAAGAATTAAATTAAAATGTATTTATTATTCTTTACAATAAAAAAAATAAAATTACTTGAACATTGATTTAAATTGTCAGGAAAGAAGAGGAAGGAATTTAAAAGGTAAAAAGGTATATGTGTTTAAATATCCTAAAATCTTTTTTAAGGTTGTATTTGTTCTCTAAAATTGTCTTTCTGAAAGTTATAAGAAGCAAAGTAAAAAAAAAAAAGAATTTATTCAAACAAGTGAAGACCAAGTCTTTAAAATATTTTCTTGGATTTTCAAATTCTATTTGAGTTTTGTCTCTCTTAGAATTAAAAATGTCGGGCAAAGCGAGACCAGCTTGCTAGTAAATAAATAACATTTAAAAAATAGAGGCAGCTCACTGGTAAGTGCTGCTATTTGAGCTATTTTTAGAACAGGCCAGCGGGCTACTCATCTGGTCCTTACGGGCTACCTGGTGCCCGCAGGCACCGCGTTGGTGACCCCTGATATACATTATATATCAATATAAATCAATACAGTCTGCAGGGATACAGTCCGTAATGCCTGGTTCACACCAACGGCACTTGCCGCGCTTTAAAGCGGCGAGCAAAGCGCCGTCATTTTTGTCCATTTTTCCACGAATATCCCGATCTCCGAAGTAATGTTATGCTTTGATACGCTCTGATACGAATTAGTTGCCGCTTTGGGGGGACAAATTACCGTTCCTCACGATTTGATGCCGCCTTGATACGCTTTAAATCATGCTTTGATACATTTTATTAGGTTTTATTGAACTTTGATGCGATCCTGACGCTTTAAATCAGGCTCTGACACGATTATCAAGCTCTGTTGTGCATTGGAATTAATGTGTCATGAACATTATGAACATTAATTTGTAATAATGCCTTTGAAATGTGATATTGTTATGTAATTATGTGCAATTTGGAAGATGCTGTGATTATTATTTTGTGAATTTGATGAAGAAATTGCGTGCGCACACATAATGTAATAAAAAAGAGAAATATGATAAACAAATAAGTAAAAAAAAAAGTGAAAAACTCAGTATACTAAGTTTTCCCCACATTTTTTTAGATGTATCTATTTATTTGATTTCTCTTTTTGTTTTATTATATACAAGATAAAAAACATAATGTAATAAAAAAGAGAAATATGATAAACAAATAAGTAAAAAAAAAAGTGAAAAACTCAGTATACTAAGTTTTCCCCACATTTTTTTAGATTTATCTATTTTTTGATTTCTGTTTTTGTTTTATTATATACAAGATAAAACACATAATATAATAAAAAAGAGAAATATGATAAACAAATAAGTTAAAAAGAAATGTGAAAAACTCAGTATACTAAGTTTTCCCCACATTTTTTTAGATTGATCTATTTATTTGATTTCTCTTTTCGTTTTATTATATACAGGATAAAACACATGATGTAATAAAAAAGAGAAATATGATAAACAAATAAGTAAAAAAAAAAGTGAAAAACTCAGTATACTAAGTTTTCCCCACATGTTTTTAGATTTATCTACTTATTTGATTTCTCTTTTTGTTTTATTATATACAAGATAAAACACATAATGTAATAAAAAAGACAAATGTGATAAACAAATAAGTTAAAAAGAAATGTGAAAAACTCAGTATACTAAGTTTTCCCCACATTTTTTTAGATTTATCTATTTATTTGATTTCTCTTTTTGTTTTATTATATACAGGATAAAACACATAATGTAATAAAAAAGAGAAATATGATAAACAAGTTAAAAAAAAAATGTAAAAAACTCAGTATACTGTTTTCCACCCATTTTTTATATTCATTAATTTTTTCAATTTCTCTTTTTTTTCTCGTTATATTATGTTTATTATTTATTATGTTTTATATTCATTTATTTTTTCAATTCCTCTTCTTTTTTCATTATATTATGTTTATTATTTATTATTTATTATGTTTTATATTGATTTATTCTTTCAATTTCTCTTTTTTTCCCCGTTATATTATGTTTATTATTTATTATGTTTTATATTCATTTGTTTTTTCACTGTCTCTTCTTTTTTCGTTATATTATGTGTATTATTTATTATTTATTATGGTTGATATTCATTTATTTTTTTAAATGTATCTTCTTTTTTCGTTATATTATGTTTATTATTTATTATGTTTAATATCTTCATTTCTTTTATTTCTTTGTCATCTTAATAAATATCTATCTTTCATTTCTTATGCTAGTTGACAATAATAAAAGGCATTTATTTTATTTTTTATATTCAATGTCACTAGTCAATATCACAGTCACTTCCTATTTGTAGTTGTAGACTGGGGTCCGCGCTTTGAACCAAGATCTGTTAAGCTTTCCTACGCTTTGAGTCAAGCTTTGTCAGGCTTCCTGTAGCGGTTAAAACATTTTTTGTATTTTTTTTTACTACCCCCCCCCCCGGTCCGTGGGACAAATTTTCAAGCAAGTACAAAAAAGTTGGGCACCACTGATTTACACAACGTGACAACTTCAAAGTCTCATTAAGTTTTTGTCATTCATTATTTGAGACACTTTGCATGTAGACTCGTCTACAGAATTCACTACTTTTCTTGGTAGCGACCCTGGTCACGTGACCTCCCAAAGCGTCCCCCACCAGAGAAGAGGAGAAGTGACTGACTGACCTCGGACTTGCAGTCGGACCAGGGACCGTATCTCCAGGTGTAGCAGGGCTTCACCAGGCAGGGCTTCCACTGCTCCATCTGGGACGGACACGGCCTGCCGTCTCCTTGGGGAGCCTGGATGACAGTCCTCCGCCTCCACAGCTTCCCTAACCGACCCACAGGAAGACAATGATGGGTGTTGACCAGTGAAAGCTGCTATTGATGCCAAGGTCCATCCCAGACCCTGCAGCAAACTTTGAGTTCCTATTTCCTGGAATATTTACCGTATTTCCTTGAATTGCCGCCGGGAATATAGTATTCGTCTGCCTAGAATTACAGCAAACTCGTTTCGCAAAATAATTAGCGCATGCTTGGCACTTCCGCCGGGTCAAATATGAGTCATTAAATGACTCCCGCCTCCTGGTGGTAGAGGGCGCTAGTGATCCTTCTTGCGACTTCCAGTACTGCAGAAGACCGGTGCTGCAGAAGAAGACAACCGGCAGCAAGCCTGAGCAGCGATCGTTTGCTTGCACTTTTAACATGGAGGATTACATATCTAAAATAAAACAGTTTTCTAAACTGGACTTTCAATCGAAGCAGGAGGTAATAATTAAAGGAATATCTCCAGAGACTTTTAAAACTGAAGAAAGATAAGGAAGACTGCATTTGATCAGAAGCAGCTGCAGATGGACGTCATTTATAAGTAAAGGTAAGACCATAATAATGTTTTTTTTAGTAAATGTGCTTTTCATGATAAGGTAAGCGCTGGAGTGAGAAGATGTTTTAAAATAATTAGCGCATGCTTGCCCATCCCGCATGCTTTTGGTAAGCGCAGGAGTGAGAAGAGGTTTTAAATTAATTAGCGCCCCGGCGGCTATTCAAGGAAATACGGTAACTTCAAATCGGCTCCCATTGAACAAAGCGCCTCAGGGAAAGGAAGTGAGAACGCCAATTAGCTGTTGTCTCTAAGGAAATGGGAAGAACAAGCGAGCACACCACGCAATTATCCACACCTTTAATAATCTATCAACTGCATATTGGCTTCATGTCTTCAGTCTGCGTGCAGAATTGTTCCCAAGCTTGTTGACATGCGCCACTAAGACAACAACATTGGACGAGGAGCTGATCGATAATTGCTCCAACGACGGAGAACCGTTTATTTGTTGCTACGTCTGGCCTCGGTAACCATGGTAACTCTCCCAGGCCGCCCTGAGGGCTTTACACCATACAAGCGTCTTAATTCTCTGAATTTATTTACTGGAAAAAACAGCTGCCACTTCTTGTGTTGGGCACACAATCTACATCACATGCAGTTCATTTCCTGTAAAACTCATTTCAAAATAAGTTACAAATCCAATATTTATGGCACATATCCAATAATTATGGTAACAATCCGATAATTATGGTACAAATTATTCGAGGACATCCATCCATCAACTCTAATTATGGTAAAACTCAGAAAATGATTGTAAAACTCCAATTATGATGGTAAAACTGATTATTATAATGCAAATCTGATAAGATTTGAATGAGATAGTTATGGTAGTAATCCAAAATTATTGTATCGAATGAGATAGTTATGGGTTAAAACTGATAAGGTACAACTCTAATAAGTACAATACAGTATCAATATTTAAGGTATAAATGTACAAAAGCCAAAAGCAGTGAAGTTGTCACGTTGTGTAAATGGTAAATAAAAAGAGAATACAATGATTTGCAAATCCTTTTCAACTTCAGTGTTTCCCACACATTCATTTATTTGTGGCGGCCCGCCACGAAAGAATTACGTCCGCCACAAATATTTTTTTTTTATTTTTTTTTTGTCCTGTCCAGCTTCTCAGGCAAATCATATAGTTCAGTGGTCCCCGACCTTTTTGTAGCTGCGGACCGGTAAATGCTTGAAAATTTGTCCCACGGACCGGTGGGGGGGGAGGGGGGGGTGTATTTATTTTTTTTAATTATTATTATTTATTTTTTTTCCATAAAGAAATACAAGCATGTGTGCTTGCGGACTGTATACCTGCATACTGTATTGATCTATATTGATATATACTGTATATATTGTGTTTTTTATGTTGATTTAATAAAAAAATTAAAAATAAAAAAATATATTTTTTTTTTTTTTTTTTTTCTTGTGCGGCCCGGTGGTTGGGGACCACTGATATAGCAGATGTAGATGCCCATATAGGCTGTTCAGATTTACTTTACAAAAGAGAAGTGTAGGATACTTCTCTTGTTGCCTTATTTGTATTTGACCACTACTGTTTTCTGTTTATTTGTTACTGACTGTGGCAGGACACCTCTGCCTCTGTTTCACTTTATGTTGCTGGTAAATAATATGGTTGTAGTAGTAGGCTAAAGTTCAATGATTTAGTATGCACTAATTAAAGGGGCAGAGCTTTAAGAGACAATTTTAGCTTTTATATTTTATAAGATATATTTTTTGTAAGAACCACAATTAATAAATATATTTCAGTGAATAACTTATTGTTCAAATCTGTATATAAATATGTACATAAAGTGTTGTAATTATATTGTAAAATGGATGGATGGATGGACGTTTAAAACAAAACTGTTATTATTAATTAGTAAGTATACATTTTTTGAGCCTTTTTAGAGAAAATCATATCATTGTAGTAAATTATGCAAATTACTCGATGTGGTGACCACGCCCATAGCCACGCCCCCACCGCCACAGGTATCTTGGCAGTTTATGGGAAACGCTGAACTTATATTCAATTGAATAGACTGCAAAGACAAGATATTTCATGTTCACACTGAGAAACTTTAAATATTATGTCACGAAGCGAAGAGGAAGCAGGACCTGACTCCCCTCCCGGGGACATCTTCTTTGAACTGTTTTACGACCTTTTCTTTGAACCGACCTTTTCTTTGAACTGTTTTGTAATCAAAGGTCGATGGCTGTTTACGACCCCCCTCCCTTATATTCAATTGAATAGACCGCAAAGACAAGATATTTCATGTTCACACTGAGAAACTTTAAATATTATGTCACGAAGCGAAGAGGAAGCAGGACCTGACTCCCCTCCCGGGGACATCTTCTTTGAACTGTTTTACGACCTTTTCTTTGAACCGACCTTTTCTTTGAACTGTTTTGTAATCAAAGGTCGATGGCTGTTTACGACCCCCCTCCCTTATATTCAATTGAATAGACCGCAAAGACAAGATATTTCATGTTCACACTGAGAAACTTTAAATATTATGTCACGAAGCGAAGAGGAAGCAGGACCTGACTCCCCTCCCGGGGACATCTTCTTTGAACTGTTTTACGACCTTTTCTTTGAACCGACCTTTTCTTTGAACTGTTTTGTAATCAAAGGTCGATGGCTGTTTACGACCCCCCTCCCTTATATTCAATTGAATAGACCGCCAAGACAAGATATTTCATGTTCACACTGAGAAACTTTAAATATTATGTCACGAAGCGAAGAGGAAGCAGGACCTGACTCCCCTCCCGGGGACATCTTTTAACTGTTTTACGACCTTTTCTTTGAACCGACCTTTTCTTTGAACTGTTTTGTAATCAAAGGTCGATGGCTGTTTACGACCCCCCTCCCCTATATTCAATTGAATAGACCGCAAAGACAAGATATTTCATGTTCACACTGAGAAACTTTAAATATTATGTCCCGAAGCGAAGAGGAAGCAGGACCTGACTCCCCTCCCGGGGACATCTTCTTTGAACTGTTTTACGACCTTTTCTTTGAACCGACCTTTTCTTTGAACTGTTTTGTAATCAAAGGTCGATGGCTGTTTACGACCCCCCTCCCTTATATTCAATTGAATAGACCGCAAAGACAAGATATTTCATGTTCACACTGAGAAACTTTAAATATTATGTCACGAAGCGAAGAGGAAGCAGGACCTGACTCCCCTCCCGGGGACATCTTCTTTGAACTGTTTTACGACCTTTTCTTTGAACCGACCTTTTCTTTGAACTGTTTTGTAATCAAAGGTCGATGGCTGTTTACGACCCCCCTCCCTTATATTCAATTGAATAGACCGCAAAGACAAGATATTTCATGTTCACACTGAGAAACTTTAAATATTATGTCACGAAGCGAAGAGGAAGCAGGACCTTACTCCCTTTCAGGGACATCTTCTTTGAACTGTTTTACGACCTTTTCTGTGAACCGACCTTTTCTTTGAACTGTTTTGTAATCAAAGGTCGATGGCTGTTTACGACCCCCGTCCCTTATATTCAATTGAATAGACCGCAAAGACAAGATATTTCATGTTCACACTGAGAAACTTTAAATATTATGTCACGAAGCGAAGAGGAAGCAGGACCTGACTCCCCTCCCGGGGACATCTTCTTTGAACTGTTTTACGACCTTTTCTTTGAACCGACCTTTTCTTTGAACTGTTTTGTAATCAAAGGTCGATGGCTGTTTATGACCCCCCTCCCTTAGAAACAGCTGTTGCCATGTAACCAGGGAAAGTCCAAATAAAAGAGGAGGCGTACAATCTCCCGTCAGAGCGCGGTGGAGACTGTGCAAGAGTACAGCACAGACGTTTCTCCTCAATTGAGCCAAATTTAATTCGGTCTCTGTTCAATTCCTTGCTTCTTGTCTTGTTTAATAAATGTCATCGGTGTTTGAACCTGACAATTAGATCTGGGGATCTGAGTCTTTTCGAACGAAGCGATAAATGCGACTATTTTTCTGTGGAATGAAAGTAGCGCCAGGACTACCTTGCAGTCCGCACTTGTGGGTACATTGGGACCACGGCGCCCACTCAGACAGCTGGCAGTTGACAGGACATTCGACGACACAGGAAGCATTCATCTGCCACTTCCTCTCCAGGCCGAGCTGAAAGACAAAACGTTGTCGTCATTTTTCAGGAGGCCAGCAACAAGTCCGACTCACCTCGTTACAAAACGTCAGGTCGACAGATTTGCCGTCACTTCGCACGCAGTCCAGCATGCGCGTCTTGATGCCGTTTCCACACACGGCTCGGTCACTCAGTTGACACGTACTCCAGTCTGCGCACAATAAAAGCATGTCAAGCGGGTGGGAGTCGTGACCACGTTGTGGACCAAAGTCTTGGAGGCTCACCGGTGATGTTGTAGGAGTAGTGGAAGCAGTTGCTGTTGAGTTTGCAGGATTCTGTCTGGCTGCTGGGAGGACATTCCTGTCGCTGTCCGGGCTGACGGAGAAGATACGCCTTCCTCTCACGGGTACGGTTCACGTTGCACGGCTGGAGGACGACATCGTTAATGATTTGATGCTGGAGAGCAGGAGTGCTCACACGTTTTCAGCAGGCGAGCTACTTTGCGAAATGACCAAGTCGAGGTGATCTACCTCAGGGGTCACCAACCTTTTTGAAAGCAAGAGCTACTTCTTGGGTAGTGATTAATGCGAAGGGCTACCAGTTTGATACACACTTAAATAAATTGCCAGAAAAAGCCAATTTGCTCAATTTACCTTTAACTCTATGTTATTATTAATTATATAATGATATTTACACTTAATTGAACGTTTTAAAAGAGGAGAAAACACGAAAAAAATGACAATTATATTTTGAAACATAGTTTATCTTCAATTTCGACTCTTTAAAATTCAAAATTCAACCGAAAAAAAGAAGAGAAAAACTAGCTAATTCGAATCTTTTTAAAAAAAAATGTAAAAATAATTTATGGAACATCATTAGTAATTTTTCCTGGTTAAGATTAATTTTAGAATTTTGATGACATGTTTTAAATAGGTTAAAATCCAATCTACACTTTGTTAGAATATATAACAAATTGGACCAAGCTATATTTCTAACAAAGACAAATCATTATTTCTTCTAGATTTTCCAGAAGAAAAATTTTAAAAGAAATTCAAAAGACTTTGAAATAAGATTTAAATTTGATTCTACAGATTTTCTAAATTTGCCAGAATAATTTTTTTGAATTTTAATCAAAATAAGTTTGAAGAAATATTTCACAAATATTCTTCGTCGAAAAAACAGAAGCTAAAATGAAGAATTAAATTAAAATGTATTTATTATTCTTTACAATAAAAAAAAAAAATGTACTTGAACATTGATTTAAATTGTCAGGAAAGAAGAGGAAGGAATTTAAAAGGTAAAAAAGGTATATGTGTTTAAAAATCCTAAAATCATTTTTAAGGTTGTATTTTTTCTCTAAAATTGTCTTTCTGAAAGTTATAAAAAGCAAAGTAAAAAAATTAATGAATTTATTTGAACAAGTGAAGACCAAGTCTTTAAAATATTTTCTTGGATTTTCAAATTCTATTTGAGTTTTGTCTCTCTTAGAATTAAAAATGTAGAGCAAAGCAAGACCAACTTGCTAGTAAATAAATAGAATTTAAAAAATAGAGGCAGCGCACTGGTAAGTGCTGCTATTTGAGCTATTTTTAGAACAGGCCAGCGGGCTACTCATCTGGTCCTTACGGGCTACCAGGTGCCCGCGGGCACCACGTTGGTGACCCCTGATCTACCTCATCATATGCAGTCGTGGTCATACACTTGTAAAGAACATCATGTCATGGCTGTCTTCAGTTTCTACAACTCTTATTTTTTTGTGATGTAGTGATTGGAGCACATACTTGTCGGTCACAAAAAAACATTCATGAAGTTTGCTTCTTTTATGAATTAATTATGGGTCTACTGAAAATGTGAGCAAATATAGGCAGGCCAGTCTAGTACCCGCACTCTTTTTACTATGAAGCCACGCTGTTGTAAAACGTGGCTTGGCGTCGTCTTGCTGAAATAAGCAGGGGCGCCCATGATAACGTTGCTCGGACGGCAACATATGTGACCTGTGCTGGCAAAATGAGTCGGAATACGCACAGGCTAATTTTGAGCTACAGGCAAATAAGTGAAAAAAATGTATCTTGGTTGAAATTGAGATTTTCACAAAAATGAGTCCATAAAGCCACAATCTAGCGATCCCAATCATCGAAATAGCAAGAAAACATCTTAAATCACCTTTATTTGAAGGTTTTGTACGAGGTATGTCTTCAGAAATTAGTCCTTTGTGTTAAAATTCCTTGAGAAAATGAAGTGTTTTCAACGCTCATTCGCGGCAATAAGGGGGAATCCCCCTAGCCCAGGGGACGGCAACCCAAAATGTTGAAAGAGCCATATTGGACCAAAAATTAAGCGGCAAAAAATTAAAAGCCATATTACATGTGTCATGAGATATACATTTAATTAAGAGGACTTAAAGGAAACTAAATGACCTCAAATATACCTACAAATGAGGCATAATGATGCAATATGTACATATAGCTAGCCTAAATAGCATGTTAGCATCGATTAGCTTGCAGTCATGCAGTGACCAAATATGTCCTATTAGCACTCCACACAAGTCAATAACATCAACAAAACTCACCTTTGTGCACTCATGCACAACGTTAAAAGTGTGGTGGACAAAATGAGACAGAAAAAGAAGTGGCATAAAACACGTCCTAGGAAGCCGGAGAAAGTTATACATGTAAACAAACCATACGGTGAGTTCATGACCGCCAAAATTAGTAGGACAAAACGGCGCTCGCCAAATACTCGAATCAGTGAAGCATGTTTAATATAAACAGTGTGATTTATAACAATTAGGGAGGTTTGTGTCATGTTTGTCCTCCTACAGAAACCATATTAAAACAGAAAAATAGATTTTTTTCCCCTCATCTTTTTCCATTCTTCATACATTTTTTAAAAATCTCCAGAGAGCCACTAGGGCGGCGCTAAAGACTAGAGCCGCGGTTTGCCGACCACCGCCCTAGCCATATTTGGTATCATTGTGATGCCAAGTTGACCTACTTTCTAAAAATGAGCATGGAATTCCCAATGACGCCATTCTGAACCAGTATAGTTCGAGTTTTTAAACGTGTCCCGACGTAAACAAAACCGGCTTGTTGCTAAGCGGTCGCTGTGAGGCGTACCCTAGGGATGTGCGTATCGATCCTGTGGTATCGATATATCGATACTCACACGCTACTCATTTGGCATCACTTTTCTGAAAAAAGTATCGATATAAACCAAAAAACGGCGTGTGGGGGGTGCAAGCATCACTTTCAGATGTTTTTGATGACTTACTTAAGTTACTATGTGCTGGGACAGCCCTGTACCTGGCCGAGTATAGAGCTGGCCCAGTCACGTGACAGGAGACAGCGAATGAGCGTGGTCAACGTGCAACACACACACAGCCAGCCGACAGCGATGCAGCCAGGCATATCCAGTGTTGTCCAATTGTTGACTTAAAACAGGCCTTTTTTTTTGTTTTTTTTTAGTAATGTTTACTGAATATTTTTGTTTAAATGATTATCCTAAATTCAAATAATTTCCACACAGGGGAATTCACTGTTCGTTGAAAATTGCTTGAGTATTTAAAACAAGATAAGAAAGAGATACAATTTGGAGATTCTTCATCTTTGCATTACAGTTTGTTTGTTTTTTCCAAGAAAATCTTGAATATATGATTGAATGTGATTTTGGTTTTAATCTGTGACATGATTTCTTACATTTCGAAATCATTAGCCTATTTCATATTTCATTAATTGCTAATTATATCACAAACTTTAAAAAATAACTGCAGCTTCTTGCAATTCGGATTTGACTGTTAATTGGAAAGCCCTAATATTTAATTATTATTATATATAATATATAGTTATTATATATAATATTTAATTTATTTTTCATATTTATGTTATTTATTTTAATTTTACTTTTATTATATATTGACCATAATAAATGTGGTATAAATGGTCTGTATTTGTCTTGTGATTTGTCTTAAATAATAACAATAGTAATAATATTTTTGACTGACAAAAAATTGCCAATGAGAAATTATTGGTATCGGTATCGGTATCGATGAAAATGCAAGAAAAAGTATGGTATCGCCCATCCCTAGCGTACCCTCATTGGTTGAATCACCCCGCGCGGTGAATTGTGGTATCATTGCAGCGCCCTGATGAAAAACAACACACAGTAATTTGAGCGGAATATTTGGTGAAAAAAGGTGATTTTGGAACATTAAATTATTATTTTTGTGGATAAGTTAGACTGTTTTACATTCCGTAATGGATTTAGAAGGTGGAGAGGGTACACAGGTGGTTGCAAGTGTGCTAAATTCACTGGCGAATCTTCTTAGTGCTGCTGGTCAGGAATATTACGGACAGCTGACAAACTGACCAGTGAACAAAAAAACTGTGACATAACAGTGTCGTTTTCAATAGAGTTGAATATATATTTTTCCTTTAGACATGGGATTTGACTTTAATTGTACCAATTTTGGTGTTGCTACAAGGACTTTTAAGGTATGGTTGCTATTGAGTTTTGTTTTGGAACATTCTTATTCTGGAACAGTCAACTTTAAGCTGGTTTTTCTCAAAACGGACCCTCAAACTTGGTCGACTTCAATCGGATGTAACTCGGTCGTTTTCTGTCCGATTCCAACAAACCATATATCATTTTGAAGGTCTTTAGATGGAGAATGTGTCAATAACAATAACTCCGTTTTTAAAATGTCCTCATTGTGACTCATTTTGCCAGCACAGGTCACATATGTTGTTATATTTCCGTATCGATTAGCACATCTCTACTTCCGGCTTCTGACCCCTTCCTAGGAGGACTTTGACTCCATTTTGTGCGAGTGATGTTCTCACATTGCAGTGCGAAAAGGAACCAGTGTAAAAAATGCAAAGGAAATTTATCGCGAAAAACTCATTATACGTCGGTTTTCTCTGATCTCGGTGCAAAACAGGCTCTTCTATCCGTCATCGTCCTTCATGTTCCGGACAAAGTAATGAAGCAAACTGGTGAGCATCCACAGACTGTGGATGCTTTTAAAAAAAGGCTTAAAGGCCTACTGAAAGCCACTACTAGCGACCACGCAGTCTGATAGTTTATACATCAATGATGAAATCTTAACATTGCAACACATGCCAATACGGCCGGGTTAACTTATAAAGTGACATTTAAAATTTCCCGGGAAATATCCGGCTGAAACGTCGCGGTATGATGACGTATGCGCGTGACGTAGTTAGTTTAACGGAAGTTATGGTACCCCGTAGAATCCTATACAAAAAGCTCTGTTTTCATTTCATAATTCCACAGTATTCTGGACATCTTTTGCAATTTGTTTAATGAACAATGAAGGCTGCAAAGAAGACAGTTGTAGGTGGGATCGGTGTATTAGCAGCGGACTACAGCAACACAACCAGGAGGACTTTGTTGGAGAGCAGACGCGCTAGCCGCCGACCTCACCTTGACTTATTACGTCTCCGGGCCGCCAAACGCATCGGGTGAAGTCCTTCATCCTTCCGCCGATCGCTGGAACGCAGGTGAGCACGGGTGTTGATGAGCAGATGAGGGCTGGCTGGCGTAGGTGGAGAGCTAATGTTTTTAGCATAGCTCTGTGCGGTCCGGTTGCTAAGTTGCTAAGTTAGCTTCAATGGTGTCGTTAGCACAGCATTGTTAACCTTCGCCAGCCTGGAAAGCATTAACCGTGTAGTTACATGTCCACGGTTTAATAGTATTGTTGATTTTCTATCTATACTTCCAGTCAGGGGTTTATTTTTTTTGTTTCTATTTGCAGTTAAAGCACGATGCTATCACGTTAGCTCGTAGCTAAAGCATTTCGCCGATGTATTGTCGTGGAGATAAAAGGCACTGAATGTCCATTTCGCGTTCTCGACTCTCATTTTCAAGAGGATATAGTATCCCAGGTGGTTTAAAATACAAATCCGTGATCCACAATAGAAAAAGGAGAGAGTGTGGAATCCAATGAGCCAGCTTGTACCTAAGTTACGGTCAGAGCGGAAAAAAATATGTATTTCACTGCATTCTAGTCCGTCACTCTAACGTTCCTCGTCCACGAATCTTTCATCCTCGCTCAAATTAATGGGGTAATGGTCCGAATTGCTCTAGCTGCGTTGAAAACAATAGGAAAATATGAGGGAGTGAACAACTGACAACGTCACACTACTTCCGGTAGGGGCAAGGTTTTTTTTTATCAGAGACCAAAAGTTGCGAACTTTATTGACGTTGTTCTATACTAAATCCTTTCAGCAAAAATATGGCAATATCGCAAAATGATCAAGTATGACACATAGAATGGATCTGCTATCCCCGTTTAAATAAAACAATTTCATTTCAGTAGGCCTTTAAAAGCCCTTCTTTTTTAAAAAAAGCCTTTTTTTAGATATGTGCATACTCGCTATAACTATTTGGCTGTTCTAGTTTTTATTTTTATTTATGTCTTTATTATCTTTTTTTATTTATTGAATTTTTTTGTTAAAGGCCTACTGAAATGAGATGTTCTTATTTAAACGGGGATAGCAGATCCATTCTATGTGTCATACTTGATCATTTCGCGATATTGCCATATTTTTGCTGAAAGGATTTAGTAGAGAACATCGACGATAAAGTTCGCAACTTTTGCTCGCTGATTAAAAAAAGCCTTGCCTGTACCGGAAGTAGCGTGACATCACAGGTTGTGGAGCTCCTCACATCTGCACGTTGTTTACAATCATGGCCGCCAGCAGCGAGAGCGATTCGGACCGAGAAAGCGACGATTTCCCCATTAATTTGAGCGAGGATGAAAGATTCGTGGATGAGGAAAGTGAGAGTGAAGGATTAGAGGGCAGTGGAAGCGATTCAGATAGGGAAGATGCTGTGAGAGGCGGGGGTGACCTGATATTCAGCTGGGAATGACTACAACAGTAAATAAACACAAGACATATATATACTCTATTAGCCACAACACAACCAGGCTTATATTTAATATGCCACAAATGAATCCGCATAACAAACACCTCCCCCCTCCCGTCCATATAACCCGCCAGTACAAATCAAACACCCGCACAACACACTCAATCCCACAGCCCAAAGTACCGTTCACCTCCGCAAAGTTCATACAGCACATATATTTCCCCAAAGTTACGTACGTGACATGCACATAGCGGCACGCACGTACGGGCAAGCGATCAAATGTTTGGAAGCCAGAGCTGCGTACTCACGGTAGCGCGTATCCAACTCAAAGTCCTCCTGGTAAGAGTCTCTGTTGTCCCAGTTCTCCACAAGCATGCGTATCCAACTCAAAGTCCTCCTGGTAAGAGTCTCTGTTGTCCCAGTTCTCCACAGGCCAATGGTAAAGCTCGACTGTCATCTTTCGGGAATGTAAACAATGAAACACCGGCTACGTGTTTGTGTTGCTGCAGCCGGCCGCTAATACACCGCTTCCCACCTACAGCTGTCTTCTTTGCAGTCTCCATTGTTCATTAAACAAATTGCAAAAGATTCACCAACACAGATGTCCAGAATACTGTGGAATTATGCGATGAAAACAGACGACTTAATAGCTGGCCACAATGCTGTCCGCTACAATCCGTGACGTCACACGCAAACGTCATCATACCGAGACGTTTTCAGCAGGATATTCCGCGGGAAATTTTAAATTGCACTTTACTAATCTAACCCGGCCGTATTGGCATGTGTTGCAATGTTAAGATTTCATCATTGATATATAAACTATCAGACTGCGTGGTCGCTAGTAGTGGCTTTCAGTAGGCCTTCAATACACTGTAGCACTTTGAGATTGTTTACTCAATATAAAGTGCTTTATACAAATAAAATCTATTATTATTATTAAGTTCTTACCAGTGGACACGGACTCCAGAGTCCCCAGTCTGACAACACGCAGTCCTCCGGACAAGGCAAGCGACTGTTCCGAGCACCCATAGGCATCTCCTCGGGGTCACACAGGTAGTCCTCCACCTGCTCCGAGGGCCCATCGATGGTGTTCAGCATACACCTGCGATACACACTTCTATCAGTACGCTCCAGTCGTATGAGTGCAATATGTATGATATCATTTTGGGGTTTTTTGGTAGTGTTTTACTTTTGAAGCTGTTGGTAAAAATAGCAGCTGGTTGAATCAGCTTTGTGCTCTTTTAATGTTTCCACCTTATGTTGGAGCACTTCCCCCATTGTGGGATGAATAAATGTATTGTTATTTTCCTCCACTGCCGCTGGGCGCTGAGTCATCAGCACAGCAAACGTCAGCTGATCGGCTTCCATTCAGAGGGGTAAAGCTCCACTTCCGTGTTTAGGTTGCAGTTTAGCGCATTGATGCCACAAACTGTGTTACCATCATGCCTGAATTGTAACAAATGTTTAGAAATGTAATCTGTGATATTTCTTTGTAAATTGCAAGGATACAAAAGCTGCCTGATAGTGATGTGTGGATTGATACTGAAATACCGATACTGCCGATACCAGATCTTTATGCTCTGATATCCATCCTCCAATTAAAATATCGATACTTTTGGTACTTTAGTTCCGGGGCTCAAAACTTTTTCTACAAAGGGCCGTGAACTGAATAGGTCAAAGTATGTGGAGGCCATAATATTTGTTTATTAAAATAAAATAAAATAAAAGGCTTAAAAACGGATATTGGGCCAGCTATGTATTATTATTGACTAAATATATTATTAAATATTAGAAAGTTTTTCTCATTACATATTTCTTTTTTTTTTTTCTACAGTTTTTTCGCATGTAATAATTGAATAATAATAATACAAATAATAATATAATGCTGTTTTATAAATATTGATGTTCAGTTACACATTTAACAGTGTTTATTATGGTATAATATATATTTATATATATATGGTCAGGAAAAAACACAGAGGCTATTTCATCCCTACAAGCTCTTCACAAGTGCAGGGAAACCAGCGAAACAGGCTTGTAGGGATGAAATAGCCTCTGTGTTTTTTCCTGACCTAATGTATACCGCGCTAACCCCGGTATTGAGCACTGTATAACGGATAAACCACATAAACCTCGACACATATATATATATATATATATATATATATATATATATATATATATATATATATATATATATATATAAATATATATATATATATATATATATATATACATATACATACATACATATGCATATATACACACATATATACATACATACATATACATATATACACACATATATACATATATATATATACACATATATACATATATATATATATATATATATATATACATATAT
>NC_084750.1:11486774-11494274 GCF_033978785.1 Entelurus aequoreus | reverse complement strand
ATTCATACATCTACACGTATTCATACATCTACACAAATTCATATATCTACATGTATTCATACATCTACATGTATTCATACATCTACATGTATTCATATATCTACATGTATTCATATACTGTATCTACACATATTCATATACTGTATCTACACGTACTCATACATCTACACGTATTCATACATCTACACGTATTCATACATCTACACAAATTCATATATCTACATGTATTCATACATCTACATGTATTCATATATCTACATGTATTCATACATCTACATGTATTCATATATCGACATGTATTCATATATCTACACAAATTCATATATCTACACGTATTCATACATTTACACGTATTCATATATCTACACATATTCATATATCTACACATATTCATACATCTACACGTATTCATATATCTACACGTATTCATACATCTACACGTATTCATATATCTACACGTATTCATACATCTACATGTATTCATATATCTACATGTATTCATATATCTACACAAATTCATATATCTACACGTATTCATACATTTACACGTATTCATATATCTACACATATTCATATATCTACACATATTCATACATCTACACGTATTCATATATCTACACGTATTCATACATCTACACGTATTCATATATCTACACGTATTCATACATCTACACGTATTCATACATCTACACGTATTCATATATCTACACGTATTCATATATCTACACAAATTCATAGATCTACACGTATTCATATATCTACACGTATTCATATATCTACACGTATTCATACATCTACACGTATTCATATATCTACATGTATTCATATATCTACACAAATTCATATATCTACACATATTCATACATCTACATGTATTCATATATCTACATGTATTCATACATCTACATGTATTCATATATCTGCATGTATTCATATATCTACACAAATTCATATATCTACACAAATTCATGCATCTACACGTATTCATATATCTACACGTACTCATATATCTACACGTATTCATATATCTACACATATTCATATAGCTACATGTATTAATATATCTACACGTATTCATATATCTACACATATTCATATATCTACACATATTCATATATCTACACATATTCATACATCTACACGTATTCATATATCTACACGTATTCATACATCTACACGTATTCATATATCTACACGTATTCATACATCTACACGTATTCATATATCTACACGTATTCATACATCTACACGTATTCATACATCTACATGTATTCATATATCTACACAAATTCATATATCTACACGTATTCATATATCTACATATATTCATACATCTACACGTATTCATATATCTACACGTATTCATATATCTACACAAATTCATAGATCTACACGTATTCATATATCTACACGTATTCATATATCTACACGTATTCATACATCTACACGTATTCATATATCTACATGTATTCATATATCTACACAAATTCATATATCTACACATATTCATACATCTACATGTATTCATATATCTACATGTATTCATACATCTACATGTATTCATATATCTGCATGTATTCATATATCTACACAAATTCATATATCTACACAAATTCATGCATCTACACGTATTCATATATCTACACGTACTCATATATCTACACGTATTCATATATCTACACATATTCATATAGCTACATGTATTAATATATCTACACATATTCATATATCTACACGTATTCATATATCTACACATATTCATATATCTACACATATTCATACATCTACACGTATTCATATATCTACACGTATTCATACATCTACACGTATTCATATATCTACACGTATTCATACATCTACACGTATTCATATATCTACACGTATTCATACATCTACACGTATTCATACATCTACATGTATTCATGTATCTACACAAATTCATATATCTACACGTATTCATATATCTACACATATTCATACATCTACACGTATTCATACATCTACACGTATTCATATATCTACACAAATTCATAGATCTACACGTATTCATATATCTACACGTATTCATATATCTACACGTATTCATACATCTACACGTATTCATATATCTACATGTATTCATATATCTACACAAATTCATATATCTACACATATTCATACATCTACATGTATTCATATATCTACATGTATTCATACATCTACATGTATTCATATATCTGCATGTATTCATATATCTACACAAATTCATATATCTACACAAATTCATACATCTACACGTATTCATATATCTACACGTACTCATATATCTACACGTATTCATATATCTACACATATTCATATAGCTACATGTATTAATATATCTACACGTATTCATATATCTACACATATTCATATATCTACACATATTCATATATCTACACATATTCATACATCTACACGTATTCATATATCTACACGTATTCATACATCTACACGTATTCATATATCTACACGTATTCATACATCTTTACGTATTCATATATCTACACGTATTCATACATCTACACGTATTCATACATCTACATGTATTCATATATCTACACAAATTCATATATCTACACGTATTCATATATCTACATATATTCATACATCTACACGTATTCATATATCTACACGTATTCATATATCTACACAAATTCATAGATCTACACGTATTCATATATCTACACGTATTCATATATCTACACGTATTCATATATCTACACGTATTCATACATCTACACGTATTCATATATCTACATGTATTCATATATCTACACAAATTCATATATCTACACATATTCATACATCTACATGTATTCATATATCTACATGTATTCATACATCTACATGTATTCATATATCTGCATGTATTCATATATCTACACAAATTCATATATCTACACAAATTCATACATCTACACGTATTCATATATCTACACGTACTCATATATCTACACGTATTTATATATCTACACATATTCATATAGCTACATGTATTAATATATCTACACGTATTCATATATCTACACATATTCATATATCTACACATATTCATATATCTACACGTATTCATATATCTACACATATTCATATATCTACATGTATTCATATACTGTATCTACATGTATTCATAACCATGCTCCGTGCTCCTGTTTGTCCTTTTGTGTTCTTGATGTTGCCCTCTAGTTTTCATGTGTTTTTTTTTGCTTTTTGGTTCAAACCCCGGTGGCACTTTCGTAATTTCTGGTGAAATTTCGGATTAGACTAAATCTGACCAATCTAACGCCGGAGACGAGATCGGACCAATCTAAGCCTGAGACGAGATCGGACGAATCTAAGCCCGAGACGAGATCGGACCAATCCAAGTCTGAGACGAGATCGGACAAATCCAAGTCTGAGACGAGATCGGCCCAATCCAAGCACGAGACGAGTTCGGACCAATCCAAGTCAGAGACGAGATCGGACAAATCCAAGTCGGAGACGAGATCAGACCAATGAAAGTCGGAGACTACTCTGACCAATCAAAGTCGGAGACTACATCTGACCAATCAAAGTCAGAGACTACATCTGACCAATCAAAGTCTGGGACTAGATCTGACCAATCAAAGTCTGGGACTAGATCTGACCAATCTAAGACTGAGACATTATCTGACAAACTAAGACTAAATCTGACCAATCTAAGTCAGACTAGACCTGACCCAATCTAAGTCTAAGACTAGATATGACCAATCTAAGTCGGAAAATACATCTGACCAATCAAAGTCGGAGACTACATCTGACCAATTTAAGTCTGGGACTAGTACTGACTAATCTATGTTTGAGACTTTATCTGACCAATCTAAGACTGAGACATTATCTGACAAAACTAAGACTAAATCTGACCAATCTAAATCAGACTAGACCTGACCAATACAAGTCTGAGATAATATCTGACCAATCTAAGTTTAAGACTAGATGTGACCAATCTAAGTCGGAAAATACATCTGACCAATCAAAAGTCGGAGACTACATCTGACCAATTTAAGTCTGGGACTAGTACTGACCAATCTATGTTTGAGACTTTATCTGACCATCTATGTCTGAGACTAGCTCTGACCAATCTAAGTCTGAGACTAGATGTGACCAATCTAAGTCTAAGACTAGATCTGACCAATCT
The DNA here is from genome assembly GCF_033978785.1 of Entelurus aequoreus. Classification (NCBI taxonomy): domain Eukaryota; kingdom Metazoa; phylum Chordata; class Actinopteri; order Syngnathiformes; family Syngnathidae; genus Entelurus; species Entelurus aequoreus. Next base: position 11,490,097 of record NC_084750.1, on the reverse strand, counting down.
AAATCTGAGACTAGATGTGACCAATCTAAGTCTGGGAATAGATCTGACCAATCTAAGTCTTAAACTAGATGTGACCAATCTAAATCTAAGACTAGATGTGACCAATCTAAGTCTGAGACTAGATGTGACAAATATAAGTCTTAGACAAGACCTGACCAATCTCAGTCTTAGACAAGACCTGACCAATCTAAGTCTAAGACTAGACCTGACCAATCTAAGTCTTAGACAACACCTCACCAATCTAAGTCTTAGACAAGACTTCACCAATCTAAGTCTTAGACAAGACCTGACCAATCTAAATCTTAGACAAGAGACTGACCAATCCAAGTCTGAGACTAGACCTGACCAATCCAAGTCTGAGACCAGACTGACCAAATCCAAGTCTGAGACAAGACCTGACCAATCCAAGTCTGAGACTAGATCTGACCAATCTAAGACTGAGACAAGACCTGAAAAATCTAAGTCTAAGACTAGATCTGACCAATCTAAGTCTGAGACAAGACCTGAAAAATCTAAGTCTAAGACTAGATGTGACCAATCCAAGTCTAAGACTAGATCTGACCAATCTAAGTCTGGGAATAGATCTGACCAATCTAAGTCTTAGACTAGATCTGATCAATCTAAGTCTGAAACTAGATCTGACCAATCTAAGTCTAAAAACTAGATGTGACCAATCTAAGTCTGAGACAAGACCTGACCAATCTAAGTCTTGGACAAGACCTCACCAATCTAAGTCTTAGACAAGACCTCACCAATCTAAGTCTTAGACTAGATCTGATCAATCCAAGTCTGAAACTAGATCTGACCAATCTAAGTCTTAAACTAGATGTGACCAATCTAAGTCTGAGACTAGATGTGACCAATCTAAGTCTGAGACAAGACTTGACCAATCTAAGTCTTAGACAAGACCTCACCAATCTAAGTCTTAGACAAAACCTCACCAATCTAAGTCTTAGACAAGACCTCACCAATCTAAGTCTTAGACTAGATCTGATCAATCTAAGTCTGAAACTAGATGTGACCAATCTAAGTCTTAAACTAGATGTGACCAATCTAAGTCTGAGACTAGATGTGACCAATCTAAGTCTGAGACAAGACCAGACCAATCTAAGTCTTAGACAAGACCTCACCAATCTAAGTCTTAGTCAAGACCTGACCAATCTAAATCTTAGACAAGACCTGACCAATCCAAGTCTGAGACAAGACCTGACCAATCCAAGTCTGAGACAAGACCTGACCAATCCCAAGTCTGAGACAAGACCTGACCAATCCAAGTCTGAGACCAGACCTGACCAAATCTAAGTCTGAGACTAGACCTGACCAATCTAAGTCTGAGACTAGATCTGACCAATCTAAGTCTGAGACAAGACCTGAAAAAATCTAAGTCTAAGACTAGATGTGACCAATCCAAGTCTAAGACTAGATCTGACCAATCTAAGTCTGGGAATAGATCTGACCAATCTAAGTCTTAGACTAGATCTGATCAATCTAAGTCTGAAACTAGATCTGACCAATCTAAGTCTAAAACTAGATGTGACCAATCTAAGTCTGAGACAAGACCTGACCAATCTAAGTCTTAGACAAGACCTCACCAATCTAAGTCTTAGACAAGACCTCACCTATCTAAGTCTTAGACTAGATCTGATCAATCTAAGTCTGAAACTAGATCTGACCAATCTAAGTCTTAAACTAGATGTGACCAATCTAAGTCTGAGACTAGATGTGACCAATCTAAGTCTGAGACTAGACCTGAAAAATCTAAGTCTAAGACTAGATGTGACCAATCTAAGTCTAAGACTTGATGAGACCAATCTAAATCTAAGACTAGACCTGAACAATCTAAGTCTAAGACTAGATGAGACCAATCTAAGCCTGTGAGCATGAAGTGATGAAGTCTACTCGGCTGAGAGACCAAACATCTTCAATAACAAACCAAACAGTCCAGTTACGATCAACTAAAAGTCCTGAGAATACTTGAGTAGTTTTGTCACTGAAGATTGACTCTTAGGTAAATATTTGGATGACTACTCTTTACTTTTATATTACTCTAAAAGTAACGCTACCCTTACTTGAGTACATGTTATGGCTCATGTTTACTTCATCGAAGGAGCTGACAGCAGTTCTGGCGGGTGATTGGTCGGCCTGGTGTAGGGTCAGTGACCTGATTGGTTCCCGTCATGGCAGAAGGTCATGGATGCAGTTTGAGTCTCTACATTGGAAGCTTCTAGACCAGGGGTCGGCAACCCAAAATGTTGAAGGAGCCAAATTGGACCAAAAATACAAAAACTAATCTGTCTGGAGCCCCAAAAAATTAAAAGCCATATTACATACAGATAGTGAGATATAAATTGAATTAAGAGGACTTAAAGGAAACTAAATGACCTCAAATATAGCTACAAATGAGGCATAATGATGCAATGTGTACATATAGCTAGCCTAAATAGCATGTTAGCATCGATTAGCTTGCAGTCATGCAGTGACCAACAATGTCTGATTAGCACTCCACACAAGTCAATAACATCAACACAACTCACCTTTGTGCATTCATGCACAACGTTAAAAGTGTGGTGGACAAAATGAGACAGAAAAAAGAAGTGGCATAAAACACGTCCTAGGAAGTCGGAGAAAGTTAAACATGTAAACCAGGGGGTCGGCAACCCAAAATGTTGAAGGAGCCAAATTGGACCAAAAAATACAAAAACTAATCTGTCTGGAGCCCCAAAAAATTAAAAGCCATATTACATACAGATAGTGAGATATAAATTGAATTAAGAGGACTTAAAGGAAACTAAATGACCTCAAATATAGCTACAAATGAGGCATAATGATGCAATGTGTACATATAGCTAGCCTAAATAGCATGTTAGCATCGATTAGCTTGCAGTCATGCAGTGACCAACAATGTCTGATTAGCACTCCACACAAGTCAATAACATCAACACAACTCACCTTTGTGCATTCATGCACAACGTTAAAAGTGTGGTGGACAAAATGAGACAGAAAAAGAAGTGGCATAAAACACGTCCTAGGACAGGGGTCGGCAACCCAAAATGTTGAAAGAGCCATATTGGACCAAAAATACAAAAACAAATCTGTCTGGAGCCGCAAAAAATTAAAGCCATATTACATGTGTCATGGGATATACATTTAATTAAGAGGACTTAAAGGAAACTAAATGAGCTCAAATTATAAGCAACAATGAGGCATAATGATGCAATATGTACATATAGCTAGCCTAAATAGCATGTTAGCATCGATTAGCTTGCAGTCATTCAGTGACCAAATATGCCCGATTAGCACTCCACACAAGTCAATAACATCAA
>NC_084750.1:11429274-11479274 GCF_033978785.1 Entelurus aequoreus | reverse complement strand
ATGAAAAACTTAGCATGCTTACGTTAGCTTGCTGGCATGCTATCGTTTGCATGCTAACAGTTGACAAATGTCACAAACAAAGCTATAGGACTCTGGTGTAAACGCTTGAAAAACTAGCTCAAAAAGTTAGCATGCTAATTTTAGCATGCTAACATACATATGTGACGCTCAGTACATATGTGACGCTTAGTAGATATATGTGACACTTAGTAGATATAATGCTAACATTTAGCATGTGCGCAAACGTTACCATGATAACAGTTAGCATGTTTCACATACCAAGTAATATGACTTATAGGTGTATGGCTTGCGAAAATAGAGAAAAAAGTGTAAAATTGGATGAAAAACTTAGCATGCTAACGTTAGCTTGCTAGCATGCTATTGTTTGCATGCTAACAGTTGACAAATGTCCCAAACAAAGCTATATGACTCTGGTGTAAACGCTTGCAAAACTAGCTCAAAAAGTTAGCATGCTAATTTTAGCATGCTAACATACATATGTGACGCTCAGTACATATGTGACGCTTAGTAGATATATGTGACACTTTGTAGATATATGTGACACTTAGTAGATGTAATGCTAACATTTAGCATGTGCGCAAACGTTAGCATGATAACAGTTAGCATGTTTCACATACCAAGCTATATGACTTAAAGGTGTATGGCTTGCGAAAATAGAGAAAAAAGGATGAAAATTGGATGAAAAACTTAGCATGCTTACGTTAGCTTGCTGGCATGCTATTGTTTGCATGCTAACAGTTGACAAATGTCACAAACTAAGCTATATGACTCTGGTGTAAACGCTTGCAAAACTAGCTCAAAAAGTTAGCATGCTAACATACATATGTGACGCTCAGTACATATGTGACGCTTAGTAGATATATGTGACACTTAGTAGATATAATGCTAACATTTAGCATGTGCGCAAACGTTAGCATGATAACAGTTAGCATGTTTCACGTACCAAGCTATATGACTTAAAGGTGTATGGCTTGCGAAAATAGAAAAAAAAGGATGAAAATTGGATGAAAAACTTAGCATGCTTACGTTAGCTTGCTGGCATGCTATTGTTTGCATGCTAACAGTTGACAAATGTCACAAACAAAGCTATATGACTCTGGTGTAAACGCTTGCAAAACTAGCTCAAAAAGTTAGCATGCTAATTTTAGCATGCTAACATACATATGTGACGCTCAGTACATATGTGACGCTTAGTAGATATATGTGACACTTAGTAGATATAATGCTAACATTTAGCATGTGCGCAAACGTTAGCATGATAACAGTTAGCATATTTCACGTACCAAGCTATATGACTTAAAGGTGTATGGCTTGCGAAAATAGAGAAAAAAGTGTAAAATTGGATGAAAAACTTAGCATGCTTACGTTAGCTTGCTGGCATGCTATTGTTTGCATGCTAACAGTTGACAAATGTCACAAACAAAGCTATATGACTCTGGTGTAAACGCTTGCAAAACTAGCTCAAAAATTTAGCATGCTAATTTTAGCATGCTAACATACATATGTGACGCTCAGTACATATGTGACGCTCAGTACATATGTGACGCTTAGTAGATATATGTGACACTTAGTAGATATAATGCTAACATTTAGCATGTGCGCAAACGTTAGCATGATAACAGTTAGCATGTTTCACATACCAAGTTATATGACTTAAAGGTGTATGGCTTGCGAAAATAGAGAAAAAAAGTGTAAAATTGGATGAAAAACTTAGCATGCTTACGTTAGCTTGCTGGCATGCTATTGTTTGCATGCTAACAGTTGACAAATGTCACAAACAAAGCTATATGACTCTGGTGTAAACGCTTGCAAAACTAGCTCAAAAATTTAGCATGCTAATTTTAGCATGCTAACATACATATGTGACGCTCAGTACATATGTGACGCTTAGTAGATATATGTGACACTTAGTAGATATATGTGACACTTAGTAGATAAAATGCTAACATTTAGCATGTGCGCAAACGTTAGCATGATAACAGTTAGCATGTTTCACGTACCAAGCTATATGACTTAAAGGTGTATGGCTTGCGAAAATAGAGAAAAAAGGATGAAAATTGGATGAAAAACTTAGCATGCTTACGTTAGCTTGCTGGCATGCTATTGTTTGCATGCTAACAGTTGACAAATGTCACAAACAAAGCTATATGACTCTGGTGTAAACGCTTGCAAAACTAGCTCAAAAAGTTAGCATGCTAATTTTAGCATGCTAACATACATATGTGACGCTTAGTAGATATATGTGACACTTAGTAAATATATGTGACACTTAGTAGATATAATGCTAACATTTAGCATGTGCGCAAACCTTAGCATGATAACAGTTACCATGTTTCACATACCAAGTTATATGACTTAAAGGTGTATGGCTTGCGAAAATAGAGAAAAAAGTGTAAAATTGGATGAAAAACTTAGCATGCTTACGTTAGCTTGCTGGCATGCTATTGTTTGCATGCTAACAGTTGACAAATGTCACAAACAAAGCTATATGACTCTGGTGTAAACGCTTGCAAAACTAGCTCAAAAAGTTAGCATGCTAATTTTAGCATGCTAACATACATTTGTGACGCTCAGTACATATGTGACGCTTAGTAGATATATGTGACACTTAGTAGATATAATGCTAACATTTAGCATGTGCGCAAACGTTAGCATGATAACAGTTAGCATTTTTCACGTACCAAGCTATATGACTTAAAGGTGTATGGCTTGCGAAAATAGAGAAAAAAGGATGAAAATTGGATGAAAAACTTAGCATGCTTACGTTAGCTTGCTGGCATGCTATTGTTTGCATGCTAACAGTTGACAAATGTCACAAACAAAGCTATATGACTCTGGTGTAAACGCTTGCAAAACTAGCTCAAAAAGTTAACATGCTAATTTTAGCATGCTAACATACATATGTGACGCTCAGTACATATGTGACGCTTAGTAGATATATGTGACACTTAGTAGATATAATGCTAACATTTAGCATGTGCGCAAACGTTAGCATGATAACAGTTAGCATTTTTCACGTACCAAGCTATATGACTTAAAGGTGTATGGCTTGCGAAAATAGAGAAAAAAGGATGAAAATTGGATGAAAAACTTAGCATGCTTACGTTAGCTTGCTAGCATGCTATTGTTTGCATGCTAACAGTTGACAAATGTCACAAACAAAGCTATATGACTCTGGTGTAAACGCTTGCAAAACTAGCTCAAAAATTTAGCATGCTAATTTTAGCATGCTAACATACATATGTGACGCTCAGTGCATATGTGACGCTTAGTAGATATATGTGACACTTAGTAGATATAATGCTAACATTTAGCATGTGCGCAAACGTTAGCATGATAACAGTTAGCATGTTTCACGTACCAAGCTATATGACTTAAAGGTGTATGGCTTGCGAAAATAGAGAAAAAAAAGTGTAAAATTGGATGAAAAACTTAGCATGCTTACGTTAGCTTGCTGGCATGCTATTGTTTGCATGCTAACAGTTGACAAATGTCACAAACAAAGCTATATGACTGGTGTAAACGCTTGCAAAACTAGCTCAAAAATTTAGCATGCTAATTTTAGCATGCTAACATACATATGTGACGCTCAGTACATATGTGACGCTTAGTAGATATATGTGACACTTAGTAGATATAATGCTAACATTTAGCATGTGCGTAAACATTACCATGATAACAGTTAGCATGTTTCACGTACCAAGCTATATGACTTAAAGGTGTATGGCTTGCGAAAATAGAGAAAAAAGTGTAAAATTGGATGAAAAACTTAGCATGCTTACGTTAGCTTGCTGGCATGCTATTGTTTGCATGCTAACAGTTGACAAATGTCACAAACAAAGCTATATGACTCTGGTGTAAACGCTTGCAAAACTAGCTCAAAAAGTTAGCATGCTAATTTTAGTATGCTAACATACATATGTGACGCTCAGTACATATGTGACGCTTAGTAGATATATGTGACACTTAGTAGATATAATGCTAACATTTAGCATGTGCGCAAACGTTACCATGATAACAGTTAGCATGTTTCACCTACCAAGTTATATGACTTAAAGGTGTATGGCTTGCGAAAATAGAGAAAAAAGGATGAAAATTGGATGAAAAACTTAGCATGCTTACGTTAGCTTGCTGGCATGCTATTGTTTGCATGCTAACAGTTGACAAATGTCACAAACAAAGCTATATGACTCTGGTGTAAACGCTTGCAAAACTAGCTCAAAAATTTAGCATGCTAATTATAGCATGCTAACATACATATGTGACGCTCAGTACATATGTGACGCTTAGTAGATATATGTGACACTTAGTAGATATAATGCTAACATTTAGCATGTGCGCAAACGTTAGCATGATAACAGTTAGCATGTTTCACATACCAAGTTATATGACTTAAAGGTGTATGGCTTGCGAAAATAGAGAAAAAAGTGTAAAATTGGATGAAAAACTTAGCATGCTTACGTTAGCTTGCTGGCATGCTATTGTTTGCATGCTAACAGTTGACAAATGTCACAAATAAAGCTACATGTCTCTGGTGTAAACGCTTGCAAAACTAGCTCAAAAATTTAGCATGCTAATTTTAGCATGCTAACATACATATGTGACGCTTAGTACATATGTGACACTTAGTAGATATACAAAATGAGCTACACAGCTAGCCTAAAACGTTAAAATGCTAACATTTACCATGTGCGTAAACGTTAGCATGATAACAGTTAGCATGTTTCACGTACCAAGCTATATGACTTAAAGGTGTATGGCTTGCGAAAATAGAGAAAAAAGGATGAAAATTGGATGAAAAACTTAGCATGCTAACGTTAGCTTGCTAGCATGCTATTGTTTGCATGCTAACAGTTGACAAATGTCACAAACAAAGCTATATGACTCTGGTGTAAACGCTTGCAAAACTAGCTCAAAAAGTTAGCATGCTAATTTTAGCATGCTGACATACATATGTGACGCTTAGTACATATGTGACACTTATTAGATATACAAAATGAGCTACACAGCTAGCCTAAAACGTTAAAATGCTAACATTTAGCATGTGCGCAAACGTTACCATGATAACAGTTAGCATGTTTCACGTACCAAGTTATATGACTTAAAGGTGTATGGCTTGCGAAAATAGAGTAAAAAGGATGAAAATTGCATGAAAAACTTAGCATGCTTACGTTAGCTTGCTGGCATGCAATTGTTTGCATGCTAACAGTTGACAAATGTCACAAACAAAGCTATATGACTCTGGTGTAAACGCTTGCAAAACTAGCTCAAAAAGTTAGCATGCTAGTTTTAGCATGCTAACATACATATGTGACGCTCAGTACATATGTGACGCTTAGTAGATATATGTGACACTTAGTAGATATAATGCTAACATTTAGCATGTGCGCAAACCTTAGCATGATAACAGTTAGCATGTTTCACGTACCAAGTTATATGACTTAAAGGTGTATGGCTTGCGAAAATAGAGAAAAAAGGATGAAAATTGGATGAAAAACTTAGCATGCTTACGTTAGCTTGCTGGCATGCTATTTTTTGCATGCTAACAGTTGACAAATGTCACAAACAAAGCTATATGACTCTGGTGTAAACGCTTGCAAAACTAGCTCAAAAAGTTAGCATGCTAATTTTAGCATGCTAACATACATATGTGACGCTCAGTACATATGTGACGCTTAGTAGATATATGTGACACTTAGTGGATATAATGCTAACATTTAGCATGTGCGCAAACGTTAGCATGATAACAGTTAGCATGTTTCACATACCAAGTTATATGACTTAAAGGTGTATGGCTTGCGAAAATAGAGAAAAAAGGATGAAAATTGGATGAAAAACTTAGCATGCTTACGTTAGCTTGCTGGCATGCTATTGTTTGCATGCTAACAGTTGACAAATGTCACAAACAAAGCTATATGACTCTGGTGTAAACGCTTGCAAAACTAGCTCAAAAAGTTAGCATGCTAATTTTAGCATGCTAACATACATATGTGACGCTCAGTACATATGTGACGCTTAGTAGATATATGTGACACTTAGTAGATATAATGCTAACATTTAGCATGTGCGCAAACGTTAGCATGATAACAGTTAGCATGTTTCACGTACCAAGTAATATGACTTAAAGGTGTATGGCTTGCGAAAATACAGAAAAAAAGTGTAAAATTGGATGAAAAACTTAGCATGCTTACGTTAGCTTGCTGGCATGCTATTGTTTGCATGCTAACAGCTGACAAATGTCACAAACAAAGCTATAGGACTCTGGTGTAAACGCTTGCAAAACTAGCTCAAAAAGTTAGCATGCTAATTTTAGCATGCTAACATACATATGTGACGCTCAGTACATATGTGACGCTTAGTAGATATATGTGACACTTAGTAGATATAATGCTAACATTTAGCATGTGCGCAAACGTTAGCATGATAACAGTTAGCATGTTTCACGTACCAAGCTATATGACTTAAAGGTGTATGGCTTGCGAAAATACAGAAAAAAGGATGAAAATTGGATGAAAAACTTAGCATGCTTACGTTAGCTTGCTGGCATGCTATTGTTTGCATGCTAACAGTTGACAAATGTCACAAACAAAGCTATATGACTCTGGTGTAAACGCTTGCAAAACTAGCTCAAAAAGTTAGCATGTTAATTTTAGCATGCTAACATACATATGTGACGCTTAGTACATATGTGACACTTAGTAGATATACAAAATGAGCTACACAGCTAGCCTAAAACGTTAAAATGCTAACATTTAGCATGTGCGCAAACGTTAGCATGATAACAGTTAGCATGTTTCACGTACCAAGTTATATGACTTAAAGGTGTATGGCTTGCGAAAATAGAGAAAAAAGGATGAAAATTGGATGAAAAACTTAGCATGCTTACGTTAGCTTGCTGGCATGCTATTGTTTGCATGCTAACAGTTGACAAATGTCACAAACAAAGCTATATGACTCTGGTGTAAACGCTTGCAAAACTAGCTCAAAAAGTTAGCATGCTAATTTTAGCATGCTGACATACATATGTGACGCTTAGTAGATATATGTGACACTTAGTAGATATAATGCTAACATTTAGCATGTGCGCAAACGTTAGCATGATAACAGTTAGCATGTTTCACACACCAAGTTATATGACTTAAAGGTGTATAGCTTGCGAAAATAGAGAAAAAAGGATGAAAATTGGATGAAAAACTTAGCATGCTTACGTTAGCTTGCTGGCATGCTATTGTTTGCATGCTAACAGTTGACAAATGTCACAAACAAAGCTATATGACTCTGGTGTAAACGCTTGCAAAACTAGCTCAAAAAGTTAGCATGCTAATTGTAGCATGCTGACATACATATGTGACGCTCAGTACATATGTGACGCTTAGTAGATATATGTGACACTTAGTAGATATATGTGACACTTAGTACATATAATGCTAACATTTAGCATGTGCGCAAACGTTAGCATGATAACAGTTAGCATGTTTCACGTACCAAGCTATATGACTTAAAGGTGTATGGCTTGCGAAAATAGAGAAAAAAGGATGAAAATTGGATGAAAAACTTAGCATGCTTACGTTAGCTTGCTGGCATGCTATTGTTTGCATGCTAACAGTTGACAATTGTCACAAACAAAGCTATATGACTCTGGTGTAAACGCTTGCAAAACTAGCTCAAAAAGTTAGCATGCTAATTTTAGCATGCTAACATACATATGTGACGCTCAGTACATATGTGACGCTTAGTAGATATATGTGACACTTAGTAAATATAATGCTAACATTTAGCATGTGCGCAAACATTAGCATGATAACAGTTAGCATGTTTCACGTACCAAGCTATATGACTTAAAGGTGTATGGCTTGCGAAAATAGAGAAAAAAGTGTAAAATTGGATGAAAAACTTAGCATGCTTACGTTAGCTTGCTGGCATGCTATTGTTTGCATGCTAACAGTTGACACATGTCACAAACAAAGCTATATGACTCTGGTGTAAACGCTTGCAAAACTAGCTCAAAAATTTAGCATGCTAATTTTAGCAAGCTAACATACATATGTGACGCTTAGTAGATATATGTGGCACTTAGTAGGTATATGTGACACTTAGTAGATATAATGCTAACATTTAGCATGTGCGCAAACGTTAGCATGATAACAGTTAGCATGTTTCACGTACCAAGTTATATGACTTAAAGGTGTATGGCTTGCGAAAATAGAGAAAAAAGGATGAAAATTGGATGAAAAACTTAGCATGCTAACGTTAGCTTGCTAGCATGCTATTGTTTGCATGCTAACAGTTGACAAATGTCACAAACAAAGCTATATGACTCTGGTGTAAACGCTTGCAAAACTAGCTCAAAAAGTTAGCATGCTAATTTTAGCATGCTAACATACATATGTGACGCTCAGTACATATGTGAGGCTTAGTAGATGTATGTGACACTTAGTAGATATAATGCTAACATTTAGCATGTGCGCAAACGTTAGCATGATAACAGTTAGCATGTTTCACGTACCAAGCTATATGACTTAAAGGTGTATGGCTTGCGAAAATAGAGAAAAAAGTGTAAAATTGGATGAAAAACTTAGCATGCTTACGTTAGCTTGCTGGCATGCTATTGTTTGCATGCTAACAGTTGACACATGTCACAAACAAAGCTATATGACTCTGGTGTAAACGCTTGCAAAACTAGCTAAAAAATTTTGCATGCTAATTTTAGCAAGCTAACATACATATGTGACGCTTAGTAGATATATGTGGCACTTAGTAGGTATATGTGACACTTAGTAGATATAATGCTAACATTTAGCATGTGCGCAAACGTTAGCATGATAACAGTTAGCATGTTTCACGTACCAAGTTATATGACTTAAAGGTGTATGGCTTGCGAAAATAGAGAAAAAAGGATGAAAATTGGATGAAAAACTTAGCATGCTTACGTTAGCCTGCTGGCATGCTATTGTTTGCATGCTAACAGTTGACAAATGTCACAAACAAAGCTATATGACTCTGGTGTAAACGCTTGCAAAACTAGCTCAAAAAGTTAGCATGCTAATTTTAGCATGCTAACATACATTTGTGACGCTCAGTACATATGTGACGCTTAGTAGATATATGTGACACTTAGTAGATATAATGCTAACATTTAGCATGTGCGTAAACGTTAGCATGATAACAGTTAGCATGTTTCACATACCAAGTTATATGACTTAAAGGTGTATGGCTTGCGAAAATAGAGAAAAAAGGATGAAAATTGGATGAAAAACTTAGCATGCTTACGTTAGCTTGCTGGCATGCTATCGTTTGCATGCTAACAGTTGACAAATGTCACAAACAAAGCTATATGACTCTGGTGTAAACGCTTGCAAAACTAGCTCAAAAAGTTAGCATGCTAATTTTAGCATGCTAACATACATATGTGACGCTCAGTACATATGTGACACTTAGTAGATATATGTGACACTTAGTAGATATATGTGACACTTAGTAGATATAATGCTAACATTTAGCATGTGCGCAAACGTTAGCATGATAACAGTTAGCATGTTTCACATACCAAGCTATATGACTTAAAGGTGTATGGCTTGCGAAAATAGAGAAAAAAGGATGGAAATTGGATGAAAAACTTAGCATGCTTACGTTAGCTTGCTGGCATGCTATTGTTTGCATGCTAACAGTTGACAAATGTCACAAACAAAGCTATATGACTCTGGTGTAAACGCTTGCAAAACTAGCTCAAAAATTTAGCATGCTAATTTTAGCATGCTAACATACATATGTGACGCTCAGTACATATGTGACCCTTAGTAGATATATGTGACACTTAGTAGATATAATGCTAACGTTTAGCATGTGCGCAAACGTTAGCATGATAACAGTTAGCATTTTTCACGTACCAAGCTATATGACTTAAAGGTGTATGGCTTGCGAAAATAGAGAAAACAGGATGAAAATTGGATGAAAAACTTAGCATGTTTACGTTAGCTTGCTGGCATGCTATTGTTTGCATGCTAGCAGTTGACAAATGTCACAAACAAAGCTATATGACTCTGGTGTAAACGCTTGAAAAACTAGCTCAAAAATTTAGCATGCTAATTTTAGCATGCTAACATACATATGTGACGCTCAGTACATATGTGACCCTTAGTAGATATATGTGACACTTAGTAGATATAATGCTAACGTTTAGCATGTGCGCAAACGTTAGCATGATAACAGTTAGCATTTTTCACGTACCAAGCTATATGACTTAAAGGTGTATGGCTTGCGAAAATAGAGAAAACAGGATGAAAATTGGATGAAAAACTTAGCATGTTTACGTTAGCTTGCTGGCATGCTATTGTTTGCATGCTAACAGTTGACAAATGTCACAAACAAAGCTATATGACTGGTGTAAACGCTTGCAAAACTAGCTCAAAAATTTAGCATGCTAATTTTAGCATGCTAACATACATATGTGACGCTCAGTACATATGTGACACTTAGTAGATATATGTGACACTTAGTAGATATATGTGACACTTAGTAGATATAATGCTAACATTTAGCATGTGCGCAAACGTTAGCATGATAACAGTTAGCATGTTTCACATACCAAGCTATATGACTTAAAGGTGTATGGCTTGCGAAAATAGAGAAAAAAGGATGGAAATTGGATGAAAAACTTAGCATGCTTACGTTAGCTTGCTGGCATGCTATTGTTTGCATGCTAACAGTTGACAAATGTCACAAACAAAGCTATATGACTCTGGTGTAAACGCTTGCAAAACTAGCTCAAAAATTTAGCATGCTAATTTTAGCATGCTAACATACATATGTGACGCTCAGTACATATGTGACCCTTAGTAGATATATGTGACCCTTAGTAGATATATGTGACACTTAGTAGATATAATGCTAACGTTTAGCATGTGCGCAAACGTTAGCATGATAACAGTTAGCATTTTTCACGTACCAAGCTATATGACTTAAAGGTGTATGGCTTGCGAAAATAGAGAAAACAGGATGAAAATTGGATGAAAAACTTAGCATGTTTACGTTAGCTTGCTGGCATGCTATTGTTTGCATGCTAACAGTTGACAAATGTCACAAACAAAGCTATATGACTCTGGTGTAAACGCTTGCAAAACTAGCTCAAAAATTTAGCATGCTAATTTTAGCATGCTAACATACATATGTGACGCTCAGTACATATGTGACCCTTAGTAGATATATGTGACACTTAGTAGATATAATGCTAACGTTTAGCATGTGCGCAAACGTTAGCATGATAACAGTTAGCATTTTTCACGTACCAAGCTATATGACTTAAAGGTGTATGGCTTGCGAAAATAGAGAAAACAGGATGAAAATTGGATGAAAAACTTAGCATGTTTACGTTAGCTTGCTGGCATGCTATTGTTTGCATGCTAACAGTTGACAAATGTCACAAACAAAGCTATATGACTGGTGTAAACGCTTGCAAAACTAGCTCAAAAATTTAGCATGCTAATTTTAGCATGCTAACATACATATGTGACGCTCAGTACATATGTGACGCTTAGTAGATATATGTCACACTTAGTAGATATAATGCTAATGTTTAGCATGTGCGCAAACGTTAGCATGATAACAGTTAGCATTTTTCACGTACCAAGCTATATGACTTAAAGGTGTATGGCTTGCGAAAATAGAGAAAACAGGATGAAAATTGGATGAAAAACTTAGCATGTTTACGTTAGCTTGCTGGCATGCTATTGTTTGCATGCTAACAGTTGACAAATGTCACAAACAAAGCTATATGACTGGTGTAAACGCTTGCAAAACTAGCTCAAAAATTTAGCATGCTAATTTTAGCATGCTAACATACATATGTGACGCTCAGTACATATGTGACGCTTAGTAGATATATGTGACACTTAGTAGATACATGTGACACTTAGTAGATATATATGACACTTAGTAGATATAATGCTAACATTTAGCATGTGCGCAAACGTTAGCATGATAACAGTTAGCATGTTTCACGTACCAAGTTATATGACTTAAAGGTGTATGGCTTGCAAAAATAGAGAAAAAAGTGTAAAATTGGATGAAAAACTTAGCATGCTTACGTTAGCTTGCTGGCATGCTATTGTTTGCATGCTAACAGTTGACAAATGTCACAAACAAAGCTATATGACTCTGGTGTAAACGCTTGCAAAACTAGCTCAAAAACTTAGCATGCTAATTTTAGCATGCTAACATACATATGTGACGCTTTGTAGATATATGTGACACTTAGTAGATATAATGCTAACATTTAGCATGTGCGCAAAAGTTAGCATGATAACAGTTAGCATGTTTCACGAACCAAGTTACATGACTTAAAGGTGTATGGCTTGCGAAAATAGAGAAAAGGGATGAAAATTGGATGAAAAACTTAGCATGCTTACGTTAGCTTGCTGGCATGCTATTGTTTGCATGCTAACAGTTGACAAATGTCACAAACAAAGCTATATGACTCTGGTGTAAACGCTTGCAAAACTAGCTCAAAAAGTTAGCATGCTAATTTTAGCATGCTAACATACATATGTGACGCTTAGTACATATGTGACACTTAGTCGATATACAAAATGAGCTACACAGCTAGCCTAAAACGTTAAAATGCTAACATTTAGCATGTGCGCAAACATTAGCATGATAACAGTTAGCATGTTTCACATACCAAGTTATATGACTTAAAAGTGTATGGCTTGCGAAAATAGAGAAAAAAGGATGAAAATTGGATGAAAAACTTAGCATGCTTACGTTAGCTTGCTGGCATGCTATTGTTTGCATGCTAACAGTTGACAAATGTCACAAACAAAGCTATATGACTCTGGTGTAAACGCTTGCAAAACTAGCTCAAAAAGTTAGCATGGTAATTTTAGCATGCTAACATACATATGTGACGCTTAGTAGATATATGTGATGCTTGGTAGATATATGTGACACTTGGTACACATATATGTGACACTTGGTACACATATATGTGACACTTGGTACACATATATGTGACACTTGGTACATATATGTGACACTTGGTACATATTTGTACTAAGTGTCAAAAATTTAGCAAGCTAATTTTAACATGCTAACATAAATATGTGACACTTGGTACATATATGTGATATGTGACACTTGGTACATATATGTGGTACATATATGTGATACCAAGTGTCACACATGTACCAAGTGTCACATATCTACCAAGCGTCACATATCTACCAAGTGTCACATATATGTGACACATATATGTGACACATATGTGACACATATATGATACTTGGTACATATATGTGACACTTGGTACATATATGTACTAAGTGTTAAAAAGTTAGCATGCTAATTTTAGCATTCCAACATACATATGTGACGCTTAGCACATATGTGACACTTAGTACATATGTGACACTTAGTACACCTATGTGACACTTAGTACACTTATGTAACACAGTACATATTTAGTACAGAGTAATATGTGATTAGTACAGAACATTGGACAAATATGTGACATGTAGTAGATTTAAGTGACACGTAGTAAATATATGACATGTAGTACAGCACATAGGACAAATGTGTGACATGTAGTACACGCTAACGTTAGCATGCTAACAGTTAGCTTATGTCACATACAAAGTTATGTGACTCTAAGGTGTACGGCCCGGGAATCGGAGTAAAGAGTGTAAAATTAGCTTAAAAAGTTAGCACTTTAACGTTAGCATGCTAACAGAGTAACAAGTGTCACATACCAGGTAAATGACTGTAGGGCAGTGGTCCCCAACCTTTTTGTAGCTGGGGACCGGTCAACGCTTGAAAATTTGTCCCGCGGACCGGGGGCGGGGGGTTGTTTTTTTTTTTTTTTTTTTTTTTTTTTTTTTTTTTTTCATAAAGAAATACAATCATGTGTGCTTACGGACTGTATCCTTGCAGACTGTATTGATCTATATCGATATATAATGTATATATTGTGTTTTGTATGTTGATTTAATTAAAAAAAAATGTATTTATTTATTTATGTATTTATTTTTTTTCATAAAGAAATACAATCATGTGTGCTTACGGACTGTATCCCTGCAGACTGTATTGATCTATATCTATATATAATGTATATATTGTGTTTTTTATGTTGATTTAATTAAAAAAAAAAATTTTTTTTTTTTTTTTTTTTTTTTTTTTCATAAAGAAATACAATCATGTGTGCTTACGGACTGTATCCCTGCAGAATGTATTGATTTATATCTATATATAATGTATATATTGTGTTTTTTATGTTGATTTAATTAAAAAATAAAAAATAAAAAATAAATTATTTTTTATTTTTTCATAAAGAAATACAATCATGTGTGCTTACGGACTGTATCCCTGCAGACTGTATTGATCTATATCGATATATAATGTATATATTGTGTTTTTTATGTTGATTTAATTAAAAAAAAATGTTTTTTTTTTTTTGTTTTTTTTTTTTTTCATAAAGAAATACAATCATGTGTGCTTACGGACTGTATCCCTGCAGACTGTATTGATCTATATCGATATATAATGTATATATTGTGTTTTTTATGTTGATTTAATTAAAAAAAAATGTTTTTTTTTTTTTGTTTTTTGTTTTTTTCATAAAGAAATACAATCATGTGTGCTTACGGACTGTATCCCTGCAGACTGTATTGATCTATATCGATATATAATGTATATATTGTGTTTTTTATGTTGATTTAATTAAAAAATATATATATTTTTTTTTTTTTTTTTTTTTTTTTTCCATAAAGAAATACAATCATGTGTGCTTACGGACTGTATCCCTGCAGACTGTATTGATCTATATCGATATATAATGTATATATTGTGTTTTTTATGTTGATTTAATAACTTTTTTTTTTTTTTTTTTTTTTTTTTTTTTTCATAAAGAAATACAATCATGTGTGCTTACGGACTGTATCCCTGCAGACTGTATTGATCTATATCGATATATAATGTATATATTGTGTTTTTTATGTTGATTTAATTAAAAACATTTTTTTTTTTTTTTTTTTTTTTTTTTTTTCATAAAGAAATACAATCATGTGTGCTTACGGACTGTATCCCTGCAGACTGTATTGATCTATATCGATATATAATGTATATATTGTGTTTTTTATGTTGATTTAATAAAAATTTTTTTTTTTTTTTTTTTTTTTTTTTTTTCATAAAGAAATACAATCATGTGTGCTTACGGACTGTATCCCTGCAGACTGTATTGATCTATATCGATATATAATGTATATATTGTGTTTTTTATGTTGATTTAATAAAATTTTTTTTTTTTTTTTTTTTTTTTTTTTTTCATAAAGAAATATAATCATGTGTGCTTACGGACTGTATCCCTGCAGACTGTATTGATCTATATCGATATATAATGTATATATTGTGTTTTTTGTGTTGATTTAATTAATTTTTTTTTTTTTTTTTTTTTTTTTTTTTTTTTTTTTTTTAAATTAAATTACATTTCTTGCGCGGCCCGGTACCAATCGGTCCGCGAACCGGTACCGGGCCGCGACCCGGTGGTTGGGGACCACTGCTGTAGAGTAAACATTTGCAAAATTAGCTCCAAAAGCTCACACTTTACTGGTAGCATGCTAACATGCTAACAGTTAGCTTGTTCCACATAGCAAGTGCAGCAGGCCCATAATTGTAAATGTCATCAGATAATCTATGTTGTATATCTCCCATCATTTTCCCGGCGGACATTGTTGCTACCATAGAAGTCTTACTTGTATCCTGGACACACAGAAGGAGCGTCGCAGTCTCGGAGCTGACTCAGCACTTCAGGACAGTCCTGACCTCCATTGGCTGGGAATTGAACCATCACACGTCTTCTGTGCTGCTTCTTCTTCGTCTTACCGCCTAACAACAAGCACATGTATTTATTTATGAACACATCGTTGTGTGAAAGCTCCAAACATTCACTTTTCTACACCAAAATTAAATCTGTTTATTCTTCAGCTTCAGCTTATTGTGTGAACGCTACAAAGCAGCCAGACATGTGGTTTTTCTTTTTCTTCTCCAGATTTTGGCGCGCTCTACCTTCCACATTTTTCATCCCTTTCAAACCGTTCCAACTTCAAACTGTTCAGCCTATTCAGGAATTGCAGTCTTTCCCTTGAAAAATTCCAAAAATTCCCAGATTTCCCAGAATTCCAGGTTTTCCGGGACATTTTTCCCCATTCAAAATGAATTGGCCATTTTTCTAACTTTCACCATTTCCACATGTTTTAACCTGTTCAAATCATTCTATCTTCAACACATTCCACCATCCTGGAAATTCAAAATAATTTTTTTCTAAGTTCAAAATAATTCCAGGATTTTCCAAAATTCCTGGTTTTCCAAAGCCCTATTTCCACCCTTTGTTCCTCCCACATTTTTCAAACCACTTCAACCGTTCCACCGTGAAAACAAGGACAAAAAAACAACAACATTTTGAACCGGAAAAATTCCCGGTTTTTCCGAAATTCCAGGAATTCCGTAATACCATTTCTCAATTAAAAATGTTACTACTTCAACATTTCTCAACCGATTTGAAAAATTTCCACACCAACCATTTTAACTCATTCAGACCAATCAAGGTTTTTACCATTTTCAAAATAAATCCCGCTTTTCCCGAAATTCCCATTTTTTTTCTGAAAATCAATGGGACATTCTTCAAAGTTCCACAACTCCCACATTTTTCATCTGATTCAAACTGTTCCAACTTCAAAATATTCAGCCTGTTCAGGAATTGTGTGTTCTACTTCAACAATTCTAAAAAAAAATTCCCGGATTTCCCATAATTCCAGGTTTTCAGGGACATTTTTCCCATTCAAAATGAATTGGCCATTTTTCAAACTTCCACCATTTCCACATTTTTCAACCGATTCAAAGCGTTCCAACTTCAAACTGTTCAGCCTATTCGGGAATTGTGGGTTTTCCCTTGAAAAATTCCAAAAATTCCCAGATTTCCCGGAATTCCAGGTTTTCCGGGACATTTTTCCCCATTCAAAATGAATTGGCCATTTTTCTAACTTTCACCATTTCCACATTTTTCAACCTATTCAAAACATTCCACCTTCAGCATATTCCACCATTCTGGACATTCAAACTACTTGTTTTCCAATTTCCCAAAAATTTCAGGATTTTTCAGAATTCCTGGTTTTCCAAAGCCCTATTTTCACCCTTTTTTCTGGTGACTACTCCCGACTACATTTTTCAACCCACTTCAACCGTTTTACCGTCAAAACATTTCTCTTCATCAGGACAAACAACAAAATTGTTTTTTGAACTGGAAAAATTCCCTGTTTTCCCGAAATTCCAGGAATTCCGTAATACCATTTCTCAATTAAAAATGTTACTACTTCAACATTTCTCAACCGATTTGAAAAATGTCCACACCAACCATTTTAACTCATTCAGACCAATCAAGGTTTTTACCATTTTCAAAATAAATCCCGCTTTTCCCGAAATTCCCATTTTTTTTCCTGAAAATCAATGGGACATTCTTCAAAGTTCCACAACTCCCACATTTGTCATCTGATTCAAACTGTTCCAACTTCAAAATATTCAGCCAGTTCAGGAATTATTTGCTCTACTTCAAAAATTGTAAACATTTTTTGCCAGATTTCCCATAATTCCAGGTTTTCCTGGACATTTTTCCCATTCAAAATGAATTGGCCATTTTTCAAACTTTCACCATTTCCAAATGTTTTAACCTATTCAAATCATTCTATCTTCAACACATTCCACCATCCTGGAAATTCAAAATAATTTTTTTCTAAGTTCAAAATAATTCCAGGATTTTCCAAAATTCCTGGTTTTCCAAAGCCCTATTTCCACCCTTTGTTCCTCCCACATTTTTCAAACCACTTCAACCGTTCCACCGTGAAAACAAGGACAAAAAAACAACAACATTTTGAACCGGAAAAATTCCTGTTTTTTCCGAAATTCCAGGAATTCCGTAATACCATTTCTCAATTAAAAATGTTACTACTTCAACATTTCTCAACCGATTTGAAAAATTTCCACACCAACCATTTTAACTCATTCAGACCAATCAAGGTTTTTACCATTTTCAAAATAAATCCCGCTTTTCCCGAAATTTCCAATTTTTTCTGAAATTCAATGGGACATTCTTCAAAGTTCCACAACTCCCATATTTTTCATCCGATTCAAACTGTTCCAACTTCAAAATATTCAGCCAGTTCAGGAATTATTTGCTCTACTTCAAAAATTCTAAAAAAAATTCCCAGATTTCCCATAATTCCATGTTTTCCTGGACATTTTTCCCATTCAAAATGAATTGGCAATTTTTCAAACTTTCACCATTTCCAAATGTTTCCACCTATTCAAATCATTCTATCTTCAACACATTCCACAATCCTGGAAATTCAAAATAATTTTTTTCTAAGTTCAAAATAATTCAAGGATTTTCCAAAATTCCTGGTTTTCCAAAGCCCTATTTCCACCCTTTGTTCCTCCCACATTTTTCAAACCACTTCAACCGTTCCACCGTGAAAACAAGGACAAAAAAACAACAACATTTTGAACCGGAAAAATTCCCGGTTTTTCCGAAATTCCAGGAATTCCGTAATACCATTTCTCAGTTAAAAATGTTACTACTTCAACATTTCTCAACCGATTTGAAAATTGTCCACACCAACAATTTTAACTCATTCAGACCAATCAAGGTTTTTACCATTTTCAAAATAAATCCCGCTTTTCCCGAAATTCCCATTTTTTTCCCTGAAAATCAATGGGACATTCTTCAAAGTTCCACAACTCCCACATTTGTCATCTGATTCAAACTGTTCCAACTTCAAAATATTCAGCCTGTTCAGGAATTGTGTATTATACTTCAACAATTCTAAAAAAAAATTCCCGGATTTCTCATAATTCCAGGTTTTCAGGGACATTTTTCCCATTCAAAATGAATTGGCCATTTTTCAAACTTCCACCATTTCCACATTTTTCAACCGATTCAAACCGTTCCAACTTCAAACTGTTCAGCCTATTCGGGAATTTTGGGCTTTCCCTTGAAAATTTCCAAAAATTCCCAGATTTCCCAGAATTCCAGGTTTTCCGGGACATTTTTCCCCATTCAAAATGAATTGGCCATTTTTCTAACTTTCACCATTTCCACATTTTTCAACCTATTCAAAACATTCCACCTTCAGCATATTCCACCATTCTGGACATTCAAACTACTTGTTTTCCAATTTCCCAAAAATTTCAGGATTTTTCAGAATTCCTGGTTTTCCCAAAGCCCTATTTCCACCCTTTTTTCTGGTGACTACTCCCGACTACATTTTTCAACCCACTTCAACCGTTTTACCATCAAAACATTTCTCTTAATCAGGACAAACAACAAAACTGTTTTTGAACTGGAAAGCTTCAGCTTATTGTGTGAACGCTACAAATCAGCCAGACATGTGGTTTTTCTTTTTCTTCTCCAGATTTTGGCGCGCTCTACCTTCCACATTTTTCATCCCTTTCAAACCGTTCCAACTTCAAACTGTTCAGCCTATTCGGGAATTGCGGGATTTCCCTTGAAAAATTCCAAAAATTCCCAGATTTCCCAGAATTCCAGGTTTTCCGGGACATTTTTCCCCATTCAAAATGAATTGGCCATTTTTCAAACTTTCACCATTTCCAAATGTTTTAACCTATTCAAATCATTCTATTTTCAACACATTCCACCATCCTGGAAATTCAAAATAATTTGTTTCTAAATTCTAAATAATTCCAGGATTTTCCAAAATTCCTGGTTTTCCAAAGCCCTATTTCCACCCTTTGTTCCTCCCAAATTTTTCAAACCACTTCAACCGTTCCACCGTGAAAACAAGGACAAAAAAACAACAACAATTTGAACGGGAAAAATTCCCGGTTTTTCCGAAATTCCAGGAATTCCGTAATACCATTTCTCAATTAAAAATGTTACTACTTCAACATTTCTCAACCGATTTGAAAAATTTCCACACCAACCATTTAAACTCATTCAGACCAATCAAGATTTTTACCATTTTCAAAATAAATCCCGCTTTTCCCGAAATTCCCATTTTTTTCCTGAAAATCAATGGGACATTCTTCAAAGTTCCACAACTCCCACATTTTTCATCCGATTCAAACTGTTCCAACTTCAAAATATTCAGTCAGTTCAGGAATTGTGTGCTCTACTTCAAAAATTCTAAAAAAAATTCCCAGATTTCCCAGAATTCCAGGTTTTCCGGGACATTTTTCCCATTCAAAATGAATTGGCCATTTTTAAACTTTCACCATTTCCAAATGTTTTAACCTATTCAAATCATTCTATCTTCAACACATTCAACCATCCTGGAAATTCAAAATAATTTGTTTCTAAATTCAAAATAATTCCAGGATTTTCCAAAATTCCTGGTTTTCCAAAGCCCTATTTCCACCCTTTGTTCCTCCCACATTTTTCAAACCACTTCAACCGTTCCACCGTGAAAACAAGGACAAAAAAACAACAACATTTTGAACGGGAAAAATTCCCGGTTTTTCCGAAATTCCAGGAATTCCGTAATACCATTTCTCAATTAAAAATGTTACTACTTCAACATTTCTCAACCGATTTGAAAAATTTCCACACCAACCATTTTAACTCATTCAGACCAATCAAGGTTTTTACCATTTTCAAAATAAATCCCGCTTTTCCCGAAATTCCCATTTTTTTCTGAAAATCAATGGGACATTCTTCAAAGTTCCACAACTCCCACATTTTCCATCCGATTCAAACTGTTCCAACTTCAAAATATTCAGCCAGTTCAGGAATTTTTTGCTCTACTTCAAAAATTCTAAAAAAAATTGCCAGATTTCCCATAATTCCAGGTTTTCCTGGACATTTTTCCCCATTCAAAATGAATTGGCCATTTTTCAAACTTTCACCATTTCCAAATGTTTTAACCTATTCAAATCATTCTATCTTCAACACATTCCACCATCCTGGAAATTCAAAATAATTTTTTTCTAAATTTAAAATAATTCCAGGATTTTCCAAAATTCCTGGTTTTCCAAAGCATAATTTTCTACCCTTTGTTCCTCCCACATTTTTCAAACCACTTCAACCGTTCCACCGTGAAAACAAGGACAAAAAAACAACAACATTTTGAACCGGAAAAATTCCCGGTTTTCCCGAAATTCCAGGAATTCCGTAATACCATTTCTCAATTAAAAATGTTACTACTTCAAAATTTCTCAACCGATTTGAAAAATTTCCACACCAACCATTTTAACTCATTCAGACCAATCAAGGTTTTTACCATTTTCAAAATAAATCCCGTTTTTCCCGAAATTTCCAATTGTTTCTGAAATTCAATGGGACATTCTTCAAAGTTCCACAACTCCCACATTTTTCATCCGATTCAAACTGTTCCAACTTCAAAATATTCAGCCAGTTCAGGAATTCTTTGCTCTACTTCAAAAATTCTAAAAAAAATTCCCAGATTTCCCATAATTCCATGTTTTCCTGGACATTTTTCCCATTCAAAATGATATGGCCATTTTTCAAACTTTCACCATTTCCAAATGTTTCAACCTGTTCAAATCATTCTATCTTCAACACATTCCACCATCCTGGAAATTCAAAAGAATTTTTTTCTAAGTTCAAAATAATTCCAGGATTTTCCAAAATTCCTGGTTTACCAAAGCCCTATTTCCACCCTTTGTTCCTCCCACATTTTTCAAACCACTTCAACCGTTCCACCGTGAAAACAAGGACAAAAAAACAACATTTTGAACCGGAAAAATTCACGGTTTTTCCGAAATTCCAGGAATTCCGTAATACCATTTCTCAATTAAAAATGTTACTACTTCAACATTTCTCAACCGATTTGAAAAATTTCCACAACAACCATTTTAACTCATTCAGACCAATCAAGGTTTTTACCATTTTCAAAATAAATCCCGCTTTTCCCGAAATTCCAATTTTTTTCCTGAAAATCAATGGGACATTCTTCAAAGTTCCACAACTCCCACATTTTTCATCTGATTCAAACTGTTCCAACTTCAAAATATTCAGCCAGTTCAGGAATTATTTGCTCTACTTCAAAAATTGTAAAAAAAATTCCCAGATTTCCCGGAATTCCAGGTTTTCCTGGACGTTTTTCCCATTCAAAATGAATTGGCCATTTTTCAAACTTTCACCATTTCCAAATGTTTCAACCTGTTCAAATCATTCTATCTTCAACACATTCCACCATCCTGGAAATTCAAAATAATTTGTTTCTAAGTTCAAAATAATTCCAGGATTTTCCAAAATTCCTGGTTTTCCAAAGCCCTATTTCCACCCTTTGTTCCTCCCACATTTTTCAAACCACTTCAACCGTTCCACCGGGAAAACAAGGACAAAAAAACAACAACATTCTGAACCGGAAAAATTCCCGGTTTTTCCGAAATTCCAGGAATTCCGTAATACCATTTCTCAATTAAAAATGTTACTACTTCAACATTTCTCAACCGATTTGAAAAATTTCCACACCAACCATTTTAACTCATTCACACCAATCAAGGTTTTTACCATTTTCAAAATAAATCCCGCTTTTCCCGAAATTCCAATTTTTTTCCTGAAAATCAATGGGACATTCTTCAGAGTTCCACAACTCCCACATTTTTCATCCGATTCAAACTGTTCCAACTTCAAAATATTCAGCCAGTTCAGGAATTATTTGCTCTACTTCAAAAATTGTAAAAAAAAATTCCCAGATTTCCCATAATTCCAGGTTTTCCTGGACGTTTTTCCCATTCAAAATGAATTGGCCATTTTTCAAACTTTCACCATTTCCAAATGTTTCAACCTGTTCAAATCATTCTATCTTCAACACATTCCACCATCCTGGAAATTCAAAATAATTTGTTTCTAAGTTCAAAATAATTCCAGGATTTTCCAAAATTCCTGGTTTTCCAAAGCCCTATTTCCACCCTTTGTTCCTCCCACATTTTTCAAACCACTTCAACCGTTCCACCGTGAAAACAAGGACAAAAAAACAACATTTTGAACGGGAAAAATTCCCGGTTTTTCCGAAATTCCAGGAATTCCGTAATACCATTTCTCAATTAAAAATGTTACTACTTCAACATTTCTCAACCGATTTGAAAAATGTCCACACCAACTCATTCAGAGCAATCAAGGTTTTTACCATTTTCAAAATAAATCCCGCTTTTCCCGAAATTCCCATTTTTTTCCTGAAAATCAATGGGACATTCTTCAAAGTTCCACAACTACCACATTTTTCATCCGATTCAAACTGTTCCAACTTCAAAATATTCAGCCTGTTCAGGAATTGTGTGTTCTACTTCAACAATTCTAAAAAAATTTTCCCGGATTTCCCATAATTCCAGGTTTTCAGGGACATTTTTCCCATTCAAAATGAATTGGCCATTTTTCAAACTTCCACCATTTCCACATTTTTCAACCGATTCAAACCGTTCCAACTTCAAACTGTTCAGCCTATTCGGGAATTGCGGGCTTTCCCTTGAAAAATTCCAAAAATTCCCAGATTTCCCAGAATTCCAGGTTTTCCGGGACATTTTTCCCCATTCAAAATGAATTGGCCATTTTTCTAACTTTCACCATTTCCACATTTTTCAACCTATTCAAAACATTCCACCTTCAGCATATTCCACCATTCTGGACATTCAAACTACTTGTTTTCCAATTTCCCAAAAATTTCAGGATTTTTCAGAATTCCTGGTTTTCCAAAGCCCTATTTCCACCCTTTTTTCTGGTGACTACTCCCGACTACATTTTTCAACCCACTTCAACCGTTTTACCATCAAAACATTTCTCTTAATCAGGACAAACAACAAAATTGTTTTTTGAACTGGAAAGCTTCAACTTATTGTGTGAATGCTACAAAGCAGCCAGACATGTGGTTTTTCTTTTTCTTCTCCAGATTTTGGGGCGCTCTACCTTCCACATTTTTCATCCCTTTCAAACCGTTCCAACTTCAAACTGTTCAGCCTATTCGGGAATTGCGGGCTTTCCCTTGAAAAATTCAAAAAATTCCCAGATTTCCCATAATTCCAGGTTTTCCGGGACATTTTTCCCCATTCAAAATGAATTGGCCATTTTTCTAACTTTCACCATTTCCAAATGTTTCAACCTGTTCAAATCATTCTATCTTCAACACATTCCACCATCCAGGAAATTCAAAATACTTTGTTTCTAAGTTCAAAATAATTCCAGGATTTTCCAAAATTCCTGGTTTTCCAAAGCCCTATTTCCACCCTTTGTTCCTCCCACATTTTTCAAACCACTTCAACCGTTCCACCGTGAAAACAAGGACAAAAAAACAACAACATTTTGAACCGGAAAAATTCCCGGTTTTTCCGAAATTCCAGGAATTCCGTAATACCATTTCTCAATTAAAAATGTTACTACTTCAACATTTCTCAACCGATTTGAAAAATTTCCACACCAACCATTTTAACTCATTCAGACCAATGAAGGTTTTTATCATTTTCAAAATAAATCCCGCTTTTCCCGAAATTCCCATTTTTTTCTGAAAATCAATGGGACATTCTTCAAAGTTCCACAACTCCCACATTTTTCATCCGATTCAAACTGTTCCAACTTCAAAATATTCAGCCAGTTGAGGAATTATTTGCTCTACTTCAAAAATTGTAAAAAAAAATTCCCAGATTTCCCATAATTCCAGGTTTTCCTGGACATTTTTCCCATTCAAAATGAATTGGCCATTTTTCTAACTTTCACCATTTCCAAATGTTTCAACCTATTCAAATCATTCTATCTTCAACACATTCCACCATCCTGGAAATTCAAAATAATTTTTTTCTAAGTTCAAAATAATTCCAGGATTTTCCAAAATTCCGGGTTTTCCAAAGACCTATTTCCACCCTTTGTTCCTCCCACATTTTTCAAACCACTTCAACCGTTCCACCGTGAAAACATTCCTCTTAATCAGGACAAAAAAAAAAAAAACATATTGAACGGGAAAAATTCCCGGTTTTTCCGAAATTCCAGGAATTCCGTAATACCATTTCTCAATTAAAAATGTTACTACTTCAACATTTCTCAACAGATTTGAAAAATTTCCACACCAACCATTTCAACTCATTCAGACCAATCAAGGTTTTTACCATTTTCAAAATAAATCCCGCTTTTCCCGAAATTCCCATTTTTTTGTGAAAATCAATGGGACATTCTTCAAAGTTCCACAACTCCCACATTTTTCATCCGATTCAAACTGTTCCAACTTCAAAATATTCAGCCTGTTCAGGAATTGTGTGTTGTACTTCAACAATTCTAAAAAAAAATTCCCGGATTTCCCATAATTCCAGGTTTTCAGGGACATTTTTCCCATTCAAAATGAATTGGCCATTTTTCAAACGTTCACCATTTCCAAATGTTTCAACCTGTTCAAATCATTCTATCTTCAACACATTCCACCATCCTGGAAATTCAAAATCATTTGTTTCTAAGTTGAAAATAATTCCAGGATTTTCCAAAAATCCTGGTTTTCCAAAGCCCTATTTCCACCCTTTGTTCCTCCCACATTTTTCAAACCACTTCAACCGTTCCACCGTGAAAACAAGGACAAAAAAACAACAACATTTTGAACCGGAAAAATTCCCGTTTTTTCCAAAATTCCAGGAATTCCGTAATACCATTTCTCAATTAAAAATGTTACTACTTCAACATTTCTCAACCGATTTGAAAAATGTCCACACCAACCATTTTAACTCATTCAGACCAATCAAGGTTTTTACCATTTTACCCGCTTTTCCCGAAATTCCCAATTTTTTCTGAAAATCAATGGGACATTCTTTAAAGTTCCACAACTCCCACACTTTTCATCCGATTCAAACTGTTCCAACTTCAAAATATTCAGCCAGTTCAGGAATTCTTTGCTCTACTTCAAAAATTCTAAAAAAAAATCCCGGATTTCCCATAATTCCTTTGTTTTGCATTTTCCCCATTCAAAATTAATTGGCCATTTTTCAAACGCCCACAATTCCCACATTCTTCAACCCATTCAAACCATTCCACCTTCAACACATTCAACTCATCCTGGACATTCAAACTTCTATTTTTCCACGTTCAACAAATTTCCAGGAATACACAATGTTTGTATCCATCCACTTGGGTAAGCTATCCATCCACTTGGGTAAAACAGAATCCATCCTGTTTGGGTCCCACATCAAACTTCAGAGAGTCAATCACTTCACCATAAAAGTAGGTGACAGTGTCATCACCAGGAAAGATGAGGTCACCTACCTAGGTTCCATTCTAGAGGCTAACCTTTCCTGTGATAAAATGGCAACCAAGGTAATCAAAAAGGTTAACCAACGAACGAGATTTCTCTACAGAATTTCCTCTCTGGTCAACAAAAGCACCTTGAGGATTCTGGCGGGAACTCTCGTTCAACCCTTTTTCGATTACGCATGCACCTCCTGGTACCCTAGCACCTCCAAAACCCTCAAATCTAAACTCCAAACATCCCAGAACAAGCTAGTCAGGTTACTTCTAGACCTCCACCCCAGATCCCACCTCACTCCTACCCACTTCTCTAAAGTGGGCTGGCTCAAGGTGGAGGACAGAGTTAAACAACTTGCACTGAGCCTAGTCTATAAAATCCGCTACACCTCCCTGATACCGAAGTACATGTCAAACTACTTCCTTAACGTAAATGACCGCCATAACCACAACACCAGGGGGTGCTCCACTAACCACGTTAAACCCAGATTCCGAACTAACAAAGGTCTTAACTCATTCTCTTTCTATGCCACATCAATGTGGAATGCGCTCCCAACAGGTATAAAAGAAAGGGCATCTCTATCCTCCTTCAAAACCGCTATAAAAGTTCACCTCCAGGCAGCTACAACCCTAAACTAACACCCTCCCCGGATTGCTAATAATCAAATGTAAACAATCAAATGCAGATTCTTTTTCTTATGCCTTCTGATCTCTCTCTCTCTCTCTCTCTCTCTCTCTCTCTCTCTCTCTCTCTCTCTCTCTCTCTCTCTCTCTCTCTCTCTCTCTCTCTCTCTCTCTCTCTCTCTCTCTCTCTCTCTCTCTCTCTCTCTCTCTCTCTATGTCCACTACTTGATGTCCATATCCCCACCCCACCCCCCCTCCCACACTCCTGATTGTAAATAATGTAAATAATTCAATGTGATTATCTTGTGTGATGACTGTATTATGATGATAGTATATATGATAGTATATATCTGTATCATGAATCAATTTAAGTGGACCCCGACTTAAACAAGTTGAAAAACTTATTCGGGTGTTACCATTTAGTGGTCAATTGTACGGAATATGTACTTCACTGTGCAACCTACTAATAAATGTCTCAATCAATCAATCAATCAATCAATGGTAACCTATTTCCAGCCTTCTTAAGTTAGACTACTCCTTTCACATTTTCCAACCGTTCCACCGTCAAAACACTCATCATATTCAGAACAAAAGTCAAGTTCTCCTGAAATTCCAGGAATTTCCTCAATTAAAAACAGTTACTACTTCAACATTTCTTGACCGATTTAAACAATTCCAACACCAACCAATTCAGCTCATTCAGGACATCATAGGACTCATTTTCGGTAAAAAATCCCGCTTTTCCCCAAATTCCCAAATTTCCAGTAAGTTCCCATTGAAATGAATGGGACATTTTTCCAAGTTGCACAATTCCCACATTTTTCAACCTATTCAAACCATTCCAACGTCAACACATTCCACTCATCCTGGACATTCAAACTACTATTTTTCCATGTTCAACACATTTCCAGGAATTCACAATGTTTGGTAACCTATTTCCAGCCTTCTTAAGTTCGACTACTCCTTTCACATTTTTCAATCGTTCCACCGTCAAAACACTCATCATATTCAGGACAAAAACCACAATGGTTAAGGAGCTAGTAAAATTCCCGGTTTTCCCAAAATTCCAGGAATTTCTCAATTAAAAACTGTTACTACTTCAACATTTCTTGACCGATTTAAACAATTCCAACACCAACCAATTCAGCTCATTCAGGACAACATAGGACTCATTTAAAAAAAAAATCCCACATTTCCCCAAATTCCCAAATTTCCAGTAAGTCCCCATTGAAATGAATGGGATATTTTTCCAAGTTGCACAATGCCCACATTTTTCAACCTATTCAAACCATTCCAACATCAACACATTCCACTCATCCTGGACATTCAAACTACTATTTTTCCACGTTCAACAAATTTCCAGGAATTCACAATGTTTGGTAACCTATTTCCAGCCTTCTTAAGTTCGACTACTCATTTCACATTTTTCAATCGTTCCACCGTCAAAACACTCATCATATTCAGGACAAAAACCACGTTGGTTAAGGAGATAGAAAAATTCCCGGTTCTCCCGAAATTCCAGGAATTTCTCAATTAAAAACTGTTACTACTTCCACATTTCTTGACCGATTTAAACAATTCCAACACCAACCAATTCAGCTCATTCAGGACATTCCTAATCATTTTTTAAAAATCCAGCTTTTCCCAAAATTCCCAAATTTCCAGTAAGTTCCCATTGAAACTAATGGGATATTTTTCCAACTTGCACAATTCCCACATTTGTCTACTTATTCAAACCATTCCAACATCAACACATTCCACTCATCCTGGACATTCAAACTACTATTTTTCCACGTTTAACAAATTTCCAGGAATTCACAATGTTTGGTAACCTATTTCCAGCCTTCTTATGTTCGACTACTCCTTTCACATTTTTCAATCATTCCACCGTCAAAACACTCATCATATTCAGGACAAAAACCACGTTGGTTAAGGAGTTAGAAAAATTCCCGGTTTTCCCAAAATTCCAGGAATTTCTCAATTAAAAACTGTTACTACTTCCACATTTCTTGACCGATTTAAACAATTCCAACACCAACCAATTCAGCTCATTCAGGACATTCCTAATTTTTTTAAATCCAGCTTTTCCCAAAATTCCCAAATTTCCAGGAAGTTCCCATTGAAATGAATGGGACATTTTTCCAAGTTGCACAATGCCCACATTTGTCTACCTATTCAAACCATTCCAACATCAACACATTCCACTCATCCTGGACATTCAAACTAACACTTTCCCAAGTTCCAAAACCAAATTCCTGTTTTCCTGGAAATTCAAACTCTTCAACATTCTTAGACAATACATTTAAATGAATGATTGAAATAAAAATGATGTCATACATGAACTTCATACACACATGTTGCAACACTGACCTAATCAGCAAGCTGGCCTTTAATAGTAAACAATGTCTTTAGTTATAAATGAGTTATTACATGAGTTATGATGTGTGAAGAAAGACATTTACCTATGTGACAGGTGGACGAAGAAAGACATTTACCTATGTGACAGGTGGAAGAAGCAAGACATTTACCTATGTGACAGGTGGAAGAAGAAAGACATTTACCTATGTGACAGGTGGAAGAAGCAAGACATTTACCTATGTGACAGGTAGAAGGACAGCTGCTCCAGTCACTGTAAGACGTGACAACACAGTCTCTCTTGCAGGGCAGCAGGCACGGTCGCACCGTGTCTGGACGCAGACTCTCTGGACACCTATGACACAAACATGTCACACTTAGTACACACATGTCACACTTAGTACACATTTGTGTCACACTTAGTACACACATGTGTCACACTTAGTACACATTTGTGTCACACTTAGTACAAACATGTGTCACACTTAGTACACATTTGTGTCACACTTAGTACACATATGTGTCACACTTAGTACACATGTGTGTCACACTTGATACACACATGTCACACTTAGTACCCATATGTGTTACACTTGGTACACATGTCACACTTGGTACACACAGGTCACACTTAGTACACAAATGTGTCACACTTGGTACACACGTCACACTTGGTACACACATGTCACACCTAGTACACACATGTCACACTTAGTACCCATATGTGTCACACTTGGTACACACGTCACACTTGGTACACACATGTCACACTTGGTACACACATGTCACACTTAGTACCCATATGTGTCACACTTGGTACACACATGTCACACTTGGTACACACGTCACACTTGGTACACACATGTCACACTTAGTACCCATATGTGTCACACTTGGTACACACATGTCACACTTGGTACGCACAGGTCACACTTAGTACACATATGTGTCACACTTGGTACACACATGTCACACTTAGTACACACATGTCACACTTAGTACCCATATGTCACATATGTCACACTTAGTACCCATATGTGTCACACTTGGTACACACGTCACACTTGGTACACACATGTCACACTTAGTACACACATGTCACACTTAGTACCCATATGTGTCACACTTGGTACACACATGTCACACTTGGTACACACGTCACACTTGGTACACACATGTCACACTTAGTACCCATATGTGTCACACTTGGTACACACATGTCACACTTGGTACACACGTCACACTTGGTACACACATGTCACACTTAGTACCCATATGTGTCACACTTGGTACACACATGTCACACTTGGTACACACGTCACACTTGGTACACACATGTCACACTTAGTACCCATATGTGTCACACTTGGTACACACATGTCACACTTGGTACGCACAGGTCACACTTAGTACACATATGTGTCACACTTGGTACACACATGTCACACTTAGTACACACATGTCACACTTAGTACCCATATGTGTCACACTTAGTACACACATGTCACACTTAGTACCCATATGTGTCACACTTGGTACACACATGTCACACTTAGTACACACATGTCACACTTAGTACCCATATGTGTCACACTTGGTACACACATGTCACACTTAGTACACACAGGTCACACTTAGTACCCATATGTGTCACACTTGGTACACACATGTCACACTTAGTACACACATGTCACACTTAGTACCCATATGTGTCACACTTGGTACAAACATGTCACACTTAGTACCCATATGTGTCACACTTGGTACACACATGTCACACTTAGTACACACATGTCACACTTAGTACCCATATGTGTCACACTTAGTACACACATGTCACACTTAGTACCCATATGTGTCACACTTAGTACACACAGGTCACACTTGGTACCCATATGTGTCACACTTGGTACACACATGTCACACTTAGTACACACATGTCACACTTGGTACACACATGTCACACTTAGTACACACATGTCACACTTAGTACCCATATGTGTCACACTTGGTACACACATGTCACACTTAGTACCCATATGTGTCACACTTGGTACACACATGTCACACTTGGTACACACGTCACACTTGGTACACACATGTCACACTTAGTACCCATATGTGTCACACTTGGTACACACATGTCACACTTGGTACACACGTCACACTTGGTACACACAGGTCACACTTAGTACACACACGTCACACTTGGTACACACATGTCACACTTAGTACACACATGTCACACTTAGTACCCATATGTGTCACACTTGGTACAAACATGTCACACTTGGTACACACGTCACACTTGGTACACACATGTCACACTTAGTACCCATATGTGTCACACTTGGTACACACATGTCACACTTGGTACACACGTCACACTTGGTACACACATGTCACACTTAGTACCCATATGTGTCACACTTGGTACACACATGTCACACTTGGTACGCACAGGTCACACTTAGTACACATATGTGTCACACTTAGTACACACATGTCACACTTAGTACCCATATGTGTCACACTTAGTACACACATGTCACACTTAGTACCCATATGTGTCACACTTAGTACACACATGTCACACTTAGTACCCATATGTGTCACACTTGGTACACACATGTCACACTTAGTACACACATGTCACACTTAGTACCCATATGTGTCACACTTGGTACACACATGTCACACTTAGTACACACAGGTCACACTTAGTACCCATATGTGTCACACTTGGTACACACATGTCACACTTAGTACACACATGTCACACTTAGTACCCATATGTGTCACACTTGGTACAAACATGTCACACTTAGTACCCATATGTGTCACACTTGGTACACACATGTCACACTTAGTACACACATGTCACACTTAGTACCCATATGTGTCACACTTAGTACACACATGTCACACTTAGTACCCATATGTGTCACACTTAGTACACACAGGTCACACTTGGTACCCATATGTGTCACACTTGGTACACACATGTCACACTTAGTACACACATGTCACACTTGGTACACACATGTCACACTTAGTACACACATGTCACACTTAGTACCCATATGTGTCACACTTGGTACACACATGTCACACTTAGTACCCATATGTGTCACACTTGGTACACACATGTCACACTTGGTACACACGTCACACTTGGTACACACATGTCACACTTAGTACCCATATGTGTCACACTTGGTACACACATGTCACACTTGGTACACACGTCACACTTGGTACACACATGTCACACTTAGTACCCATATGTGTCACACTTGGTACACACATGTCACACTTGGTACGCACAGGTCACACTTAGTACACATATGTGTCACACTTGGTACACACATGTCACACTTAGTACACACATGTCACACTTAGTACCCATATGTGTCACACTTAGTACACACATGTCACACTTAGTACCCATATGTGTCACACTTGGTACACACATGTCACACTTAGTACACACATGTCACACTTAGTACCCATATGTGTCACACTTGGTACACACATGTCACACTTAGTACACACAGGTCACACTTAGTACCCATATGTGTCACACTTGGTACACACATGTCACACTTAGTACACACATGTCACACTTAGTACCCATATGTGTCACACTTGGTACAAACATGTCACACTTAGTACCCATATGTGTCACACTTGGTACACACATGTCACACTTAGTACACACATGTCACACTTAGTACCCATATGTGTCACACTTAGTACACACATGTCACACTTAGTACCCATATGTGTCACACTTAGTACACACAGGTCACACTTGGTACCCATATGTGTCACACTTGGTACACACATGTCACACTTAGTACACACATGTCACACTTGGTACACACATGTCACACTTAGTACACACATGTCACACTTAGTACCCATATGTGTCACACTTGGTACACACATGTCACACTTAGTACCCATATGTGTCACACTTGGTACACACATGTCACACTTAGTACACACATGTCACACTTAGTACCCATATGTGTCACACTTAGTACACACATGTCACACTTAGTACCCATATGTGTCACACTTAGTACACACAGGTCACACTTAGTACCCATATGTGTCACACTTGGTACACACATGTCACACTTAGTACACACATGTCACACTTGGTACACACATGTCACACTTAGTACACACATGTCACACTTAGTACCCATATGTGTCACACTTGGTACACACATGTCACACTTAGTACCCATATGTGTCACACTTGGTACACACATGTCACACTTAGTACCCATATGTGTCACACTTGGTAAGCACATGTGACACTTGGTACACATATGTAGTACATATTCAGTATGTGACACATAGTAAATATGACATGTAGTAGAGAACATTGGACAAATATATGACATGTAGTACATATTCAGTATGTCACACGTAGCCAATATATGTCATGTAGTAGAGAACATAGGATACTATATGACATGTAGTAAACGACATAGGACCAATATGTGACATGTAGTACATATTTAGTGTGTGACACGTAGTAAATATATGACATGTAGTACAGAACAAAGGACAAATATGTGACATGTAGTACAGGACATAGGACAAATATGACATGTAGTAGAGTACATAGGACAAATATGTGACATGTAGTACAGTACATAGGACAAATATGTGACATGTAGTACAGTACATAGGACAAATATGTGACATGTAGTACAGGACATAGGACAAATATGACATGTAGTAGAGTACATAGGACAAATATGTGACATGTAGCAGAGAACATAAGAAAAATGTGTGACATGTAGTAGAGTACATAGGACAAATATGTAACATGTAGTAGAGCACATAATCTAATCTAATCTAAGTGACATGTAGTAAATATGTGACATGTAGTACAGTATATAGGACAAATATGTAATATGTAGTACATATACAGTATATGACATAGTACAGTATATATGACAAATATGTAATATGTAGTACATATACAGTATATGACATATAGTACAGAACATAGGACAAATATGTGACATGTAGTAGAGAACATAGGACAAATATGTGACATGTAGTACATTTAAGTGACACATAGTAAATATGTGACATCTAGTACAGTATAAAGGACAAATATGTGACACGTAGTACATTTAAGTGACACGTAGTAAATATGTGACATGTAGTACAGTATATAGGACAAATATGTGACATGTAGTACATTTAAGTGACACGTAGTAAATATGTGACATGTAGTACAGTATATAGGACAAATATGTGACATGTAGTACATATACAGTATATGACATGTAGTACAGAACATAGGACACATATGTGAGATGTAGTACATTTAAGTGACAGTATTGCTAGGTTTTAGGCAGCTGTGAGGTGATTGGTGCAGAGAATTTTGTTTTATTAACAATCACCACCATTCTCAGATCCAGCGCAGGGAGATTATTATTATTATTATTATTTATTCTTCATGTTCTTCATGTCTTTACTTCAGTCTTCACTTTCACTGCCTTCTACTTTATTCTTGACAATATTATTTTTGTGTTTCTTCATAAATTGGAAGATTCCTGACCCTGGTCATGTCAAGAAGAGATGCTGAGGCGTAACAAGAGAACATTATTGGATGATGAATGATATTTGTGAGGCATTAAAATGACACATTAGGATGATGTTGGATTGTGGAAAGAAAGCTGAGGCAGCACTTCTCTGCTTCCACACTGGACTCATTTGCATACTCTGCAGGGGGCTGGCACAATAACACCTTCACTTGAATACATGAATACATGAATACATCATCCATGGTCCCAGCAGACGCCTGCAGGGTCACACAGAGACCCAGATGCTTGGAACAGCAGCTGGTGTCTGCTGGACCCAAGTCCATGTGGAGTAGAACCAAACCAAGTCCATGTGGAGAAGAACCAAACTAAGTCCATGTGGAGAAGAACCAAACAAAGTGGAGAAGAACCAAACCAAGTCCATGTGGAGTAGAACCAAACCAAGTCCATGTGGAGAAGAACCAAACCAAGTCCATGTGGAGTAGAACCAAACCAAGTCCATGTGGAGAAGAACCAAACCAAGTCCATGTGGAGTAGAACCAAACCAAGTCCATGTGGAGAAGAACCAAACCAAGTCCATGTGGAGAAGAACCAAACCAAGTCCATGTGGAGTAGAACCAAACCAAGTCCATGTGGAGAAGAACCAAACCAAGTCCATGTGGAGTAGAACCAAACCAAGTCCATGTGGGACGTGGGCCGTCACGCCATTGGGACGTGGCCCGCCACGCCATTGGGACGTGGCCCGTCACACCGTTGGGACGTGGCCCGCCACGCCGTTGGGACGTGGCCCGCCACGCCGTTGGGACGTGGCCCGCCACGCCGTTGGGACGTGGCCCGCCACGCCGTGGCCCGCCACGCCGTTGGGACGTGGCCCGCCACGCCGTTGGGACGTGGCCCGTCACGCCATTGGACGTGGCTCGCCACGCCATTGGGACGTGGCTCGCCACGCCATTGGGACGTGGCTCGCCACGCCATTGGGACGTGGCTCGCCACGCCATTGGGACGTGGGCCGTCACGCCATTGGGACGTGGCTCGCCACGCCATTGGGACGTGGCCCGCCACGCCATTGGGACGTGGCCCGCCACGCCATTGGGACGTGGCCCGCCACGCCATTGGGACGTGGCCCGCCACGCCATTGGGACGTGGCCCGCCACGCCATTGGGACGTGGCCCGCCACGCCATTGGGACGTGGTCCGTCACGCCATTGGGACGTGGTCCGTCACGCCATTGGGACGTGGTCCGTCACGCCATTGGGACGTGGCCCGTCACGCCATTGGGACGTGGCCCCTCACGCCATTGGGACGTGGTCCGTCACGCCATTGGGACGTGGCCCGCCACGTAATTGGGACGTGGGCCGTCACGTCATTGGACGTGGGCCGTCACGCCATTGGACGTGGGCCGTCACGCCATTGGACGTGGGCCGTCACGCCATTGGACGTGGTCCGTCACGCCATTGGGACGTGGTCTGTCACGCCATGGGACGTGGCCCGTCACGCCATTGGACGTGGGCCGTCACGCCATTCGACGTGGTCCGTCACACCATTGGGACGTGGTCTGTCACGCCATGGGACGTGGCCCGTCACGCCATTGGACGTGGGCCGTCACGCCATTCGACGTGGTCCGTCACACCATTGGGACGTGGTCTGTCACGCCATTGGACGTGGCCCGTCACGCCATTGGATGTGGCCCGTCACGCCATTGGACGTGGCCCGTCACGCCATTGGACGTGGTCCGTCACGCCATTGGACGTGGTCCGTCACGCCATTGGACGCGGTCCGTCACGCCATTGGACGCGGTCCGTCACGCCATTGGGATGTGGGCCATCACGCCTTAGGACGTGGCCCGTCAAGCCATTGGGACGTGGGCCGCCACGCCATTGGGACGTGGCCCGCCACGCCATTGGGACGTGGCCCGCCACGCCATTGGGACGTGGCCCGTCACGCCATTGGGACGTGGCCCGTCACGCCATTGGGACGTGGCCCGCCACGCCATTGGGACGTGGCCCGCCACGCCATTGGGACGTGGTCCGTCACGCCATTGGGACGTGGCCCGCCACGCCATTGGGACGTGGCCCGCCACGCCATTGGGACGTGGCCCGTCACGCCATTGGGACGTGGCCCGTCACGCCATTGGGACGTGGCCCGTCACGCCATTGGGACGTGGCCCGCCACGCCATTGGGACGTGGGCCGTCACGCCATTGGGACGTGGCCCGTCACGCCATTGGGACGTGGCCCGCCACGCCATTGGGACGTGGCCCGTCACGCCATTGGGACGTGGCCCGTCACGCCATTGGGACGTGGCCCCTCACGCCATTGGGACGTGGTCCGTCACGCCATTGGGACGTGGTCCGTCACGCCATTGGGACGTGGGCCGTCACGCCATTGGGACGTGGCCCGCCACGCCATTGGGACGTGGGCCGTCACGCCATTGGGACGTGGCCCCTCACGCCATTGGGACGTGGTCCGTCACGCCATTGGGACGTGGTCCGTCACGCCATTGGGACGTGGCCCGCCACGTAATTGGGACGTGGGCCGTCACGCCATTGGACGTGGGCCGTCACGCCATTGGACGTGGCCCGTCACGCCATTGGACGTGGCCCGTCACGCCATTGGACGTGGTCCGTCACGCCATTGGGACGTGGCCCGCCACGCCATTGGGACGTGGCCCGCCACGCCATTGGACGTGGGCCGTCACGCCATTGGACGTGGCCCGTCACGCCATTGGACGTGGCCCGTCACGCCACTGGACGTGGCCCGTCACGCCATTGGACGTGGTCCGTCACGCCATTGGGACGTGGCCCGCCACGCCATTGGGACGTGGCCCGCCACGCCATTGGACGTGGGCTGTCACGCCATTGGACGTGGGCCGTCACGCATTAGGACGTGGCCCGTCACGCCATTGGGACGTGGCCCGCCACGCCATTGGGACGTGGCCCGTCACGCTATTGGGACGTGGTCCGTCACGCCATTGGGACGTGGCCCGCCACGCCATTGGGACGTGGCTCGCCACGCCATTGGGACGTGGCCCGTCACGCCATTGGGACGTGGCCCGTCACGCCATTGGGACGTGGTCCGTCACGCCATTGGACGTGGCCCGCCACGCCATTGGGACGTGGTCCGTCACGCCATTGGGACGTGGCCCGTCACGCCATTGGGACGTGGCCCGCCACGCCATTCGGACGTGGCCCGCCACGCATTAGGACGTGGCCCGTCACGCCATTGGGACGTGGCCCGCCACGCCATTGGGACGTGGCCCGTCACGCTATTGGGACGTGGTCCGTCACGCCATTGGGACGTGGCCCGCCACGCCATTGGGACGTGGCTCGCCACGCCATTGGGACGTGGCCCGTCACGCTATTGGGACGTGGTCCGTCACGCCATTGGGACGTGGCCCGCCACGCCATTGGGACGTGGCTCGCCACGCCATTGGGACGTGGCCCGTCACGCCATTGGGACGTGGTCCGTCACGCCATTGGACGTGGCCCGCCACGCCATTGGGACGTGGTCCGTCACGCCATTGGGACGTGGCCCGTCACGCCATTGGGACGTGGCCCGCCACGCCATTCGGACGTGGCCCGCCACGCCATTCGGACGTGGCCCGCCACGCCATTGGGACGTGGCCCGTCACGCCAGTGGGACGTGGCCCGCCACGCCAGTGGGACGTGTCCCGCCACGCCATTGGGACGTGGCCCGCCACGCCATTGGGACGTGGCCCGCCACGCCATTGGGACGTGGCCCGTCACGCCATTGGGACGTGGTCCGTCACGCCATTGGACGTGGCCCGCCACGCCATTGGGACGTGGTCCGTCACGCCATTGGGACGTGGCCCGTCACGCCATTGGGACCTGGCTCGCCACGCCATTGGGACGTGGCCCGTCACGCTATTGGGACGTGGTCCGTCACGCCATTGGGACGTGGCCCGCCACGCCATTGGGACGTGGCTCACCACGCCATTGGGACGTGGCCCGTCACGCCATTGGGACGTGGTCCGTCACGCCATTGGACGTGGCCCGCCACGCCATTGGGACGTGGTCCGTCACGCCATTGGGACGTGGCCCGTCACGCCATTGGGACGTGGCCCGCCACGCCATTCGGACGTGGCCCGCCACGCCATTGGGACGTGGCCCGCCACGCCATTGGGACGTGGCCCGTCACGCCAGTGGGACGTGGCCCGCCACGCCAGTGGGACGTGTCCCGCCACGCCATTGGGACGTGGCCCGCCACGCCATTGGGACGTGGCCCGCCACGCCATTGGGACGTGGCCCGTCACGCCATTGGGACGTGGTCCGTCACGCCATTGGACGTGGCCCGCCACGCCATTGGGACGTGGTCCGTCACGCCATTGGGACGTGGCCCGTCACGCCATTGGGACCTGGCCCGCCACGCCATTGGGACGTGGCCCGCCACGCCATTGG
The DNA here is from genome assembly GCF_033978785.1 of Entelurus aequoreus. NCBI lineage: Eukaryota > Metazoa > Chordata > Actinopteri > Syngnathiformes > Syngnathidae > Entelurus > Entelurus aequoreus. Next base: position 11,440,053 of record NC_084750.1, on the reverse strand, counting down.
GACGTGGCCCGCCACGCCATTGGGACGTGGCCCGCCACGCCATTGGGACGTGGCCCGTCACGCCATTGGGACGTGGTCCGTCACGCCATTGGGACGTGGTCCGTCACGCCATTGGGACGGGGTCCGTCACGCCATTGGGACGTGGCCCGTCACGCCATTGGGACGTGGCCCGCCACGCCATTGGGACGTGGCCCGCCACGCCATTGGGACGTGGCCCGCCACGCCATTGGGACGTGGCCCGTCACGCCATTGGACGTGGCCCGTCACGCCATTGGACGTGGCCCGTCACGCCATTGGATGTGGCCCGTCACTCCATTGGACGTGGTCAGTCACGCCATTCGATGTGGCCCGTCACGCGGTCCGTCACGCCATTGGGACGTGGCCCGCCACGCCATTGGGACGTGGTCCGTCACGCCATTGGGACGTGGTCCGTCACGCCATTGGGACGTGGTCCGTCACGCCATTGGGCGTGGCCCGTCACGCCATTGGGCGTGGCCCGTCACGCCATTGGATGTGGCCCGTCACGCCATTGGACCTGGCCCGCCACGCCATTGGGACGTGGCCCGCCACGCCATTGGGACGTGGCCCGCCACGCCATTGGGACGTGGCCCGCCACGCCATTGGGACGTGGTCCGTCACGCCATTGGATGTGGCCCGTCACGCCATTGGATGTGGCCCGTCACGCCATTGGACGTGGCCCGTCACGCCATTGGGACGTGGGCCGTCACGTCATTTAACGTGGGCCGCCACGCCATTGGGACGTGGGCCGTCACGTCATTTAACGTGGGCCGTCACGTCATTTAACGTGGGCCGCCACGCCATTGGGACGTGGGCCGTCACGTCATTTAACGTGGGCTGTCACGCCATTGGGACGTGGGCCGTCACGTCATTTAATGTAGTTCTCCAGATCAATTAAATTGGCCCTCTGAGGGCAGCCAATAATGATAGCTGTTGTACATCAGTAGTGTCAAGTGTGCCCTCCCTTCATCCCCACATGACATCGGTGGGAATGTGCGGCAGATCCAACACAGTTACAAACGTAATAGATTACTTAGGGTGGACTAACTTTTTGGGAGGAACCTGGCCCACGTTGACCCGCACACAGATGACTTTGCGTGTTTGCATCCCCACGGAGCAGGAAGCATCGTTTCCACGCCCTCGTCCCGTGGACGTGTTGGCGGCGGGGACGGAGGAGTCCTCCATGCATTGGCCCCAAGGGCCCGTCTGCCAGTGGTACACAGTACACGCGTGCTCGTTGCAGCTACGCACTTCCTGTAAGGCACTGATGTTGGGGCACTGCACTCCACCTAGACAGGGAGACAACATTAGTACAGTATCAGTATCAAACTACTTTTTACACCTCCACTACACTTACTACATTATATATACACTTAAGTGTGTATATTGTACATATTACATATTGTTATGAAGGTGTCTGTTACTACATTATATATATACTTGCAGTGTGTATATTGTACATATTACATATTGTTATGAAGGTGTCTGTTACTACATTATATGTATACTTGCAGTGTGTATATTGTACATATTACATATTGTTATGAAGGTGTCTGTTACTACATTATATATATACTTGCAGTGTGTATATTGTACATATTACATATTGTTATGAAGGTGTCTGTTACTACATTATATATATACTTGCAGTGTGTATATTCTACATATTACATATTGTTATGAAGGTGTCTGTTACTACATTATATATATACTTGCAGTGTGTATATTGTACATATTACATATTGTTATGAAGGTGTCTGTTACTACATTATATATATACTTGCAGTGTGTATATTGTACATATTACATATTGTTATGAAGGTGTCTGTTACTACATTATATATATACTTGCAGTGTGTATATTGTACATATTACATATTGTTATGAAGGTGTCTGTTACTACATTATATATATACTTGCAGTGTGTATATTGTACATATTACATATTGTTATGAAGGTGTCTGTTACTACATTATATATATACTTGCAGTGTGTATATTGTACATATTACATATTGTTATGAAGGTGTCTGTTACTACATTATATATATACTTGCAGTGTGTATATTGTACATATTACATATTGTTATGAAGGTGTCTGTTACTACATGATATATATACTTGCAGTGTGTATATTGTACATATTACATATTGTTATGAAGGTGTCTGTTACTACATGATATATATACTTGCAGTGTGTATATTGTACATATTACATATTGTTATGAAGGTGTCTGTTACTACATTATATATATACTTGCAGTGTGTATATTGTACATATTACATATTGTTATGAAGGTGTCTTTTACTACATTATATATATACTTGCAGTGTGTATATTGTACATATTACATATTGTTATGAAGCTGTCTGTTACTACATTATATGTATACTTGCAGTGTGTATATTCTACATATTACATATTGTTATGAAGGTGTCTGTTACTACATTATATATATACTTGCAGTGTGTATATTGTACATATTACATATTGTTATGAAGGTGTCTTTTACTACATTATATATATACTTGCAGTGTGTATATTGTACATATTACATATTGTTATGAAGCTGTCTGTTACTACATTATATGTATACTTGCAGTGTGTATATTCTACATATTACATATTGTTATGAAGGTGTCTGTTACTACATTATATATATACTTGCAGTGTGTATATTGTACATATTACATATTGTTATGAAGGTGTCTGTTACTACATTATATATATACTTGCAGTGTGTATATCGTACATATTACATATTGTTATGAAGGTGTCTGTTACTACATTATATATATACTTAGTGTGTACATATTACATATTGTTATGAAGGTGTCTGTTACTACATTATATATATACTTGCAGTGTGTATATTGTACATATTACATATTGTTATGAAGGTGTCTGTTACTACATTATATATATACTTGCAGTGTGTATATTGTACATATTACATATTGTTATGAAGGTGTCTGTTACTACATTATATATATACTTGCAGTGTGTATATTGTACATATTACATATTGTTATGAAGGTGTCTGTTACTACATTATATATACTTGCAGTGTGTATATTGTACATATTACATATTGTTATGAAGGTGTCTGTTACTACATTATATATATACTTGCAGTGTGTATATTCTACATATTACATATTGTTATGAAGGTGTCTGTTACTACATTATATATATACTTGCAGTGTGTATATTCTACATATTACATATTGTTATGAAGGTGTCTGTTACTACATTATATTTATACTTGCAGTGTGTATATTGTACATATTACATATTGTTATGAAGGTGTCTGTTACTACATTATATATATACTTGCAGTGTGTATATTGTACATATTACATATTGTTATGAAGGTGTCTGTTACTACATTATATATATACTTGCAGTGTGTATATTGTGCATATTACATATTGTTATGAAGGTGTCTGTTACTACATTATATATATACTTGCAGTGTGTATATCGTACATATTACATATTGTTATGAAGGTGTCTGTTACTACATTATATATATACTTAGTGTGTATATTCTACATATTGTTATGAAGGTGTCTGTTACTACATTATATATATACTTGCAGTGTGTATATTGTACATATTACATATTGTTATGAAGGTGTCTGTTACTACATTATATATATACTTGCAGTGTGTATATCGTACATATTACATATTGTTATGAAGGTGTCTGTTACTACATTATATATATACTTAGTGTGTATATTCTACATATTGTTATGAAGGTGTCTGTTACTACATTATATATATACTTGCAGTGTGTATATTGTACATATTACATATTGTTATGAAGGTGTCTGTTACTACATTATATATATACTTGCAGTGTGTATATTGTACATATTACATATTGTTATGAAGGTGTCTGTTACTACATTATATATATACTTGCAGTGTGTATATTGTACATATTACATATTGTTATGAAGGTGTCTGTTACTACATTATATATACTTGCAGTGTGTATATTGTACATATTACATATTGTTATGAAGGTGTCTGTTACTACATTATATATATACTTGCAGTGTGTATATTCTACATATTACATATTGTTATGAAGGTGTCTGTTACTACATTATATATATACTTGCAGTGTGTATATTCTACATATTACATATTGTTATGAAGGTGTCTGTTACTACATTATATATATACTTGCAGTGTGTATATTGTACATATTACATATTGTTATGAAGGTGTCTGTTACTACATTATATGTATACTTGCAGTGTGTATATTGTACATATTACATATTGTTATGAAGGTGTCTGTTACTACATTATATATATACTTGCAGTGTGTATATTCTACATATTACATATTGTTATGAAGGTGTCTGTTACTACATTATGTATATACTTGCAGTGTGTATATTGTACATATTACATATTGTTATGAAGGTGTCTGTTACTACATTATATATATACTTGCAGTGTATAGTGTACATATTACATATTGTTATGAAGGTGTCTGTTACTACATTATATATATACTTGCAGTGTGTATATTGTACATATTACATATTGTTATGACGGTGTCTGTTACTACATTATATATATACTTAGTGTGTATATTCTACATATTGTTATGAAGGTGTCTGTTACTACATTATATATAGATTTAGTGTGTATATTTTACATATTACATATCATGACTGTGCCTGTTACATTGTATATGTACTCACAGTATGTAAATAAAACTTGTTGGACATGTTGATTACCTGCATTGTTAGCCACCTCTTACTAGCATGTTTTACTCTTTAGAAAAGGGAAAGACATATTCTTGTCCCTCATAAGCATAGTGTGGATGATGGGAAAATAATTCCAAAAAAGTGCTGTTATTCTTAATAATAATCAGCTCTTCCTACGTACTAATAAATACAAACCAAATATAATACGTGTTATTCCATTATTCAATAACTATATTTGTAATAATCCATGTGGATACATTAATCAGGCATGGTTTTGTGTCCATTGACAAGGATGATTTCACCGTGTGATATTTGATATTTCATATTAGGTGCCAGAGACATCATGTCGTACAAGTGAGACAAGACTTAATGCGATGATAAATGTGTTGTACAAGTGAGACAAGACTTAATGCGATGATAGTGGGGCCAGAAGGAATCATCTGGAAGCGCTGCCAAGCCAGGCGTGAACCATCTGCTCGTTTTCTGGCCCAAAAAACCAAGAAAAGTGTGATTCTATTTTTTTTAAGTGTGATTGGCAGTTTGGTGAGTTGGCAGTGTTATTGGGATGATTGACGTATTACTTACTTTTTGCGTTGATTTAAAACTAATGCATACTTATATCATAATAAAATATTTTCTATTCCATTCTTTAGAGCAGGGGCCCCCTCAAATGTTAACACTGAATTAGTAATCTTATTCTTGATTTGAATATATATCAAATAAATATTCAATAATTCAATAATACTCAGTTTACAATTTTGTCAAATATATGATATATTTATCAAAAAGATAATTACCAAGGCTTAAGTCAGGCTTATTACAAAAATATAGGGATGTCCGATAATGGCTTTTTGCCGATATCCGATATTGTCCAACTCTTTAATTACCGATACCGATATCAACCGATACCGATATCAACCGATATATACAGTCGTGGAATTAACACATTATTATGCCTAATTTGGACAACCAGGTATGGTGAAGATAAGGTACTTTTTAAAAAAATGAATCAAATAAAATAAGATGAATAAATTAAAAACATTTTCTTGAATAAAAAAGAAAGTAAAACAATATAAAAACAGTTACATAGAAACTAGTAATTAATGACAATTTGTAAAATTAACTGTTAAAGGTTAGTATTATTAGTGGAGCAGCAACACGCACAATCATGTGTGCTTACGGACTGTATTCCTTGCAGACTGTATTGATATATATTGATACATAATGTAGGAAGCAGAATATTAATACCAGAAAGAAACAACCCTTTTGTGTGAATGAGTGTAAATGGGGTGGGTTGGTGCACTAATTGTAAGTGTATCTTGTGTTTTTTATGTCAGTGTTTTTCAACCACTGTGCCGCGGCACACTAGTGTACCGTGAGATATTGTTTGGTGTGCCGTGGGAGATTGTCATTTCACCTAATTGGGTTCAAAATATTTTTTTCAAACCAGTAATTATATTCCGCAAATTTGCCGTTGAGTGTCTGTGCTGTCTAGAGCTCGCCAGAGTAACCGTGCAATACTCTTCCATATCAGTAGGTGGCAGCCGGTAGCTAATTGCTTTATAGATGTCGGGAACGACGACGATGGTTTGCAGGTAAAAAAGTATCTAACGCTTAAACCAAAAATAAACAAAAGGCAAGTGCCCCTAAGAAAAGGCATTGAAGCTTAGGGAAGACTTTGCAGAACGAAACTAAAACTGAACTGGCTACAAAGTAAACAAAAACAGAATGCTGGACGACAGCAAAGACTTACTGTGGAGCAGACGGCGTCCACAATGTACATCCGTACATACCATGACAATCAACACCAAAATAGAAACGCATGACAAGAACTAAAACACTACACACAGGAAAACACTAAAAAACTCAAAATAAGTCAGGGTGTGATGTGACAGGTGGTGACAGTACACCTACTTTGAGACAAGAGCTATAGTGATGCATGCTTGTTTATGGTTCGACTTCATATCCAACAATTGTGAGAATGACTTTTTACTGTCAATATTGGCTGCTGAGTTAAATTTTTTAATGTTTTCTGCTGGTGGTGTGCCTCTGGATTTTTTCAATGAAAAAAATGTGCCTTGGCTCAGAAAAGGTTGAAAAACACTGTTTTATGTGGATTTAATAAAAAATAAATAAATAAAATAAAAAAAAACGATACTGATAATAAAAAAAACCGATACCGATAATTTCCCATATTACATTTTAACACATTTATCGGCCGATAATATCGGCAGACCGATATTATCGGACATCTCTACAAACATACATACTAATCAAATATACTGCAAAAGAAGGGACTGAAAATACTGAACATATTTTTATGAATTATAAATAAGTTAACAATGAATAATAATATATATTTTTCTTAAATACACTGCAAATGAAAATACAGCTACCACTTTGGTCGTATTTTTGGCGTTTAAGAAACTTCTATGACTTTAGCTCCGTACTTCTCCAGTTTGTTTGATATTGTCATGACTGCCACTAGTGGTTGACAAGTGTATTACAACTTAGTACCACTGCCGCCCATACGGACCCCAACTGACAAAAATATATATTTTTGGCGGCCCAACAATGGCGAGGAAACACTGCTTTTAGAGGATTTCAAAGATTTGGCTTTGTGTTGACTTCAATATTTCCCGTAAAATCTTTTTTTCATAATAATGTGCAAAAGAAAGATATAGCATATGTTCCTTCTTGACTGCACTTAAATGTAGAATATATGTAGTATATGTCGAATATTTTTATATTATTTATATATATATATATTTATATATATATATATATATATATATATATATATATATATATATATATATATATATATATATATATATATATATATATATATATATATATATATATATATATATTTGTATATATATATATATATATATATATATATATATATATATTTGTATATATATATATATATATATATATATATATATATATATATATATATATATATATATATATATATATATATATATATATTATATTATTTATTATTATTCTTGTCTATTGTCAGCGAACTGTAGTGCTGAATTTTCCCCAGAGATCAATAAAGTACTTTCTATTCTATTATATTCTATATTTTGACTACAGTGGTTCATATTGTTGCTAAAAGTATTTTTTACTGCCATATGTTGTCACCACTGAGTCATGGAATCAATTGTTTTAAATTATTTTGTTAAGAGTACATACTAACATGTAAATTATTATACTAATGTGAACATTATGTACAGTACAGGCCATATATATATATATATATATATATATATATATATATATATATATATATATATATATATATATATATATATATATATATATATATATATATATATATATATATATAATAAATACATAGAGCAATATTTCCCCCTTGTAGTTCTGTGCCGTCACAACTCCCTTCTCTAACCATAACAGAAAACACATTGAATGAGAAGGTGTGTCCAAACTTTTGGCCTGTACTGTATGTCACACTATGAAATATTTACGTGCCATAAGATGGATACACCAAAGACGGCAGTGAAGATAGAGCTAGTGAATTTGACACTGCAAATATAAATTAAAGTAAGAATGCGTCTCAGTCTTGTGGAAGTTTGGTTCTTCTGGTTGTCTCTGCATCACAAACATGTTTATTTCACTTGGAAACAAAAACATCACAACAGTCAAGATACACGTCTTCTTGTTTTATCTATTCCGAGAAGTTTAGGTATGGTGAATTGCGTAGGAATATTAATGTTTGCATGTTGCTCTTCAAGTGCAGCTTCTTACCTTCCGCTGCGTGATACGCCAAGATGGAGCGAGCTCGGGTCTGCTTGCCCTCTGTGTTTTTCCCAGAGCAGGTGTGGGAGCAGAGGGACCAGGAAGTCCAAGGGCTGAGTGCACAGTCCTTCGGGCAAGGCACCTCACAGATGACTGGCATGGGAAGGATGGCATCCCGGCATAGTTGGCGCTCCACATGCTGGCCTTGTGACAACAAAAACAAACGTTGGGTCAACAATCCGGTATCGGCATCCGCTCAAAACTCGCCGTTCTACAGGCTCCTCCCCCGGCCACGCCTACTCTACCAGTTGAAGGGTCGGCTGCAGAGACCACCTTATTGGAATATTGTTGAATATCATTTAAATTGTTGGGTAAATTGTCCGAGGTTTTCATCCAGAAAAGGGTGCAGTGTCATCTCCGGGTCGGGAATGTGGTCCTTCTCCAAGTGGAGGACGTCTTGGCGTTCACAAGTGAGGGAAGAGTGGATCATGAGACGGACAGGGAGACCAGCGCATTCCATCATGCTAAAGAGGGAGCCGAGCCAGAAGGCGGGTTAGGGCGACCGGCCAGAAAATTGAGGGTTTTCGATCCCAGCTTCCGCCATCCTAGTCACTGCCCATGTGTCGTTGGGCAGAACACTTCACCCACATTGTTCCCAGTGCCGCTCACACTGGTGCTCTTCCTGTTCTGACTACGCCTGTTTGGACGGGCTGTACTGAAAAACTAATTTCCCCCTTTGAGACAAGTTTCTTGAAAAAAAGGTGGATTTTCATGACTTGCCACAACTTCTGAAAAATACTATTTTCTAAAACTTCTATATCTTGGAAATTGCGTTTTAAAATGTCATGACTTCTCCAGGTTTCTAATGACCGTACGAACTCTGGTCGTTCACATCCTGTAGTTTGTCTCCTAGACTGCTGGACTTACTGGTCCTACATTTGATTGGCGACCAGTCGAGTCTGGGCACACTACATGAGATGATGTCAACACGGTTGGATTAATCTGTGTTTTATAGAGGATTATATGATGACTGAGCAAGTGCTGTCCTCGGTTCTTCATCCCAGTCCATCATTGAAGGAGTTCAGCTGTGAAAATGTCATTGATGGACGAGCAGGAATGACTCGTTTTCAAAGACGCGGACAGAAAGCTCAGGGGAAAATGTGATCTATTCTCATCAGGACCAGACAACGGGAGATCAATATTGTGAGAGGACGGAGGGCTGGGGGACTTCAATTAATGGCTTCCTTGCGGCAGATAAAGCTTGTCCTTCCAGTGACTGCAAGACGTCGTCCTTGAAATCACCGCTTTGTTTGTCCGAGCAGAAACGGTCTGCTCAAATTTCACATCCGCTGAAGTCTTTTTTGGGGAGTATTGGTCATTAGGGTTGGGTATCGAGTATCGAGTATCGATTGGAACCGGGACTAACTTTCCGATTCTCCCGGAATCGTTCAAAAGTTTAAATTTCGATTCCTAGTTTCGATACCCAGTCCGCCGACCGGAAAAAAAGAATAAGTCCGCCGACCGGAAGAAGAAGCCGCTGAACACCGAAGAAGAAGCGCCCACCGCCGGAAGTGTTAGCATAGCTGAGCCTATGTAGCCGAGCGAGTCAGTCAAGCATGGATAAAGCGGGCGTCGGCGATCGAAAGTGTGGCTTTATTTTACTAACATGATGAAGCACCTCCGATTTCATGGAGTACAAATAAATGTGTGTCCCGTCTTCGACGCGCTACGCCGACCGCCCTCCTCTGGCTCTTCCTCCGACGCCCAGCCTGGCACCTCGGTGACTGCACTGCAGTCCGAATCCGGTAAGTAAAACAATATATATGCAATAAATAATGTGTTTTGCGCCAACGTTGAGGCAGCTAACAAATTAGCCCGCATATTTTTTCATAGACAATTTACAACCTGCTAGCCAGGCTCCGCGATGTGCTCAGCGTACTCCGTTCACCGTAGCGGCAATGGGGAAGATGTCGGTGCCACAGACGGAAGAGTGCCACAGAAAGGTCACTGTACACATAGTCAAAAGACTGCATCCCTTTTCAGAGGTGGAATCTCCAACATTTAGGTTTGTTAAGCAATAATGTTAGAGCTAAGCTAATTGATACTGGGCTAAACAGTAACAGCAACATTACATGTTTGTTTACGTTTGCAGGGATATGGTGAAAACTCTCAACCCAAAATACATACCACCTTCCAGGGACTACCTGTCAAACACATTGATGGTACAAGAAGAATCGGAACCGAGAATTGTCAGG
>NC_084750.1:11411774-11424274 GCF_033978785.1 Entelurus aequoreus | reverse complement strand
CATACTACTGAAACACTGAGGGGCCGTTAGGGACATTATTCAGAATTACCTCTTACATACACTACTGAAATGCTCTCACATAAACAACTGAAATGTTTTTCTCTCACACACACTACTGAAACACTCATACACACTACTGAAATGCTCTCACATAAACAACTGAAATCTTTTTCTCACACACACACTACTGAAACACTCTTATACACACACTACTGAAACACTCTTATACACACACTACTGAAACACTCTTATACACACTACTGAAACACTCTTATACACACACTACTGAAACACTCTTATACATACTACTGAAACACTGGGGGCCGTTAGGGACATTATTCAGAATTACCTCTTACATACACTACTGAAATGCTCTCACATAAACAACTGAAATGTTTTTCTCTCACACACACTACTGAAACATCATACACTACTGAAACACTCATTTACACACTACTGAAATGCTCTCACATAAACTGAAATATTTTTCACACACACTACTGAAACACTCTTATACACACTACTGAAACACTCTTATACACACTACTGAAACACTCTCACACACACTACTAAAACACTCTTATACACACTACTGAAACACTCTTATACACACTACTGAAACACTCTCACACACACTACTGAAACACTCTTATACACACTACTGAAACACTCTTATACACACTACTGAAACACTCTTATACACACTACTGAAACACTCTTATACACACTACTGAAACACTCTTACACACACTACTGAAACACTCTTACACACACTACTGAAACACTCTTATACACACTACTGAAACACTGAGGGGCCGTTAGGGACATTATTCAGAATGACCTCTCACACACACTACTGAAACACTCTTATACACACACTACTGAAACACTCTTATACATACTACTGAAACACTGAGGGGCCGTTAGGGACACTATTCAGAATGACCTCTCACACACACTACTGAAACACTCTTTTACATACTACTGAAACACTGAGGGGCCGTTAGGGACATTATTCAGAATGACCTCTCACACACACTACTGAAACACTCTTATACACACTACTGAAACACTCTTATACACACACTACTGAAACACTCTTATACACACTACTGAAACACTCTTACACACCCTACTGAAACACTCTTATACACACCCTACTGAAACACTCTTATACACACTACTGAAACACTCTTACACACCCTACTGAAACACTCTTATACACACCCTACTGAAACACTCTTATACACACTACTGAAACACTCTTACACACCCTACTGAAACACTCTTATACACACCCTACTGAAACACTTTTATACACACTACTGAAACACTCTTATACACACTACTGAAACACTCTCATACACACTACTGAAACACTCTTATACACACTACTGAAACACTCTTACACACCCTACTGAAACACTCTTATACACACTACTGAAACACTCTTACACACCCTACTGAAACACTCTTATACACACCCTACTGAAACACTCTTATACACACTACTGAAACACTCTTACACACACTACTGAAACACTCTTATACACACTACTGAAACACTCTTACACACCCTACTGAAACACTCTTATACACACCCTACTGAAACACTCTTATACACACTACTGAAACACTCTTACACACACTACTGAAACACTCTTATACACACTACTGAAACACTCTTACACACCCTACTGAAACACTCTTATACACACCCTACTGAAACACTCTTATACACACTACTGAAACACTCTTACACACCCTACTGAAACACTCTTATACACACTACTGAAACACTCTTACACACACTACTGAAACACTCTTACACACACTACTGAAACACTTTTATACACACTATTTCAGTAGTGTGTATGTATATGGCGCTCGCTCTGCTGAAGTTGGTTGATGTGTTCCATAATAAAACGTGCAGTCATGATATTTAATAAGTGCTCTTGCTCACATTGCACTGAGCAGGCCCATTGTTGTTTTGGTTTTTAGCAATTAGACAAACTCACCTTCGCTGTTGACGCACTGAACTTGAGGATTCTGGGTTCCTGGTCCACAGTCCTTGTGGTTGTCAGGAACACACGAGTCCAGTCTGAGCAGCAACCAATCAAAACAACTTGGGTCTTCACACGGGATGGCCTCCACCAGGTGGGGACAGTTACCCGTCCCACCTGGTGGACCGCTCACGATCTTCCTCTTCCTCATCTTGAAACCTGCTCCGAGATAAACATCATCATCATCATCTTCAAATACATCACGACAACAACTAGTACTAGTTACTGTGTAGCACACCTGCACTACCTACACACATTACTTCATGCTATATTTATTATAAACAACAACAACAACTAGTACTAGTTACCGTGTTGCACACCTGTACTACCTACACACATTACCTCATGCTATATTTATTATAAACAACAACAACAACTAGTACTAGTTACTGTGTAGCACACCTGCACTACCTACACACATTACCTCATGCTATATTTATTAGAAACAACAACAACTAGTACTAGTTACTGTGTAGCACACCTGTACTACCTACACACATTACCTCATGCTATATTTATTAGAAACAACAACAACAACTAGTACTAGTTACCGTGTAGCACACCTGTACTACCTACACATATTACTTCATGCTATATTTATTAGAAACAACAACAACAACTAGTACTAGTTACTGTGTAGCACACCTGTACTACCTACATATTACCTCATGCTATATTTATTAGAAACAACAACAACAACTAGTACTAGTTACCGTGTAGCACACCTGCACTACCTACACATATTACTTCATGCTATATTTATTAGAAACAACAACAACTAGTACTAGTTACTGTGTAGCACACCTGTACTACCTACACACATTACTTCATGCTATATTTATTAGAAACAACAACAACAACTAGTACTAGTTACTGTGTTGCACACCTGCACTACCTACATATTACTTCATGCTATATTTATTAGAAACAACAACAACAACTAGTACTAGTTACTGTGTAGCACACCTGTACTACCTACACACATTACTTCATGCTATATTTATTAGAAACAACAACAACTAGTACTAGTTACCGTGTAGCACACCTGTACTACCTACACACATTACCTCATGCTATATTTATTATAAACAACAACAACAACTAGTACTAGTTACTGTGTAGCACACCTGCACTACCTACACATATTACTTCATGCTATATTTATTAGAAACAACAACAACAACTAGTACTAGTTACTGTGTTGCACACCTGTACTACCTACACACATTACTTCATGCTATATTTATTAGAAACAACAACAACAACTAGTACTAGTTACTGTGTAGCACACCTGTACTACCTACACATATTACTTCATGCTATATTTATTAGAAACAACAACAACAACTAGTACTAGTTACTGTGTTGCACACCTGTACTACCTACACATTACTTCATGCTATATTTATTAGAAACAACAACAACAACTAGTACTAGTTACTGTGTAGCACACCTGTACTACCTACACATTACTTCATGCTATATTTATTAGAAACAACAACAACAACTAGTACTAGTTACCGTGTAGCACACCTGCACTACCTACACACATTACTTCATGCTATATTTATTAGAAACAACAACAACTAGTACTAGTTACTGTGTTGCACACCTGTACTACCTACACACATTACTTCATGCTATATTTATTAGAAACAACAACAACAACTAGTACTAGTTACTGTGTAGCACACCTGTACTACCTACATATTACTTCATGCTATATTTATTAGAAACAACGACAACAACTAGTACTAGTTACTGTGTTGCACACCTGCACTACCTACACATATTACTTCATGCTATATTTATTAGAAACAACAACAACAACTAGTACTAGTTACCGTGTAGCACACCTGTACTACCTACACATATTACTTCATGCTATATTTATTAGAAACAACAACAACAACTAGTACTAGTTACTGTGTAGCACACCTGTACTACCTACACACATTACTTCATGCTATATTTATTAGAAACAACAACAACAACTAGTACTAGTTACTGTGTAGCACACCTGTACTACCTACACACATTACTTCATGCTATATTTATTAGAAACAACAACAACAACTAGTACTAGTTACTGTGTAGCACACCTGTACTACCTACACACATTACTTCATGCTATATTTATTAGAAACAACAACAACAACTAGTACTAGTTACTGTGTTGCACACCTGTACTACCTACACACATTACTTCATGCTATATTTATTAGAAACAACAACAACAACTAGTACTAGTTACTGTGTAGCACACCTGTACTACCTACATATTACTTCATGCTATATTTATTAGAAACAACGACAACAACTAGTACTAGTTACTGTGTAGCACACCTGTACTACCTACACACATTACTTCATGCTATATTTATTAGAAACAACGACAACAACTAGTACTAGTTACTGTGTTGCACACCTGCACTACCTACACATATTACTTCATGCTATATTTATTAGAAACAACAACAACAACTAGTACTAGTTACTGTGTAGCACACCTGTACTACCTACACATATTACTTCATGCTATATTTATTAGAAACAACAACAACTAGTACTAGTTACTGTGTAGCACACCTGTACTACCTACACACATTACTTCATGCTATATTTATTAGAAACAACAACAACAACTAGTACTAGTTACCGTGTAGCACACCTGTACTACCTACACATATTACTTCATGCTATATTTATTAGAAACAACAACAACAACTAGTACTAGTTACCGTGTAGCACACCTGTACTACCTACACATATTACTTCATGCTATATTTATTAGAAACAACAACAACAACTAGTACTAGTTACTGTGTAGCACACCTGCACTACCTACACATATTACTTCATGCTATATTTATTAGAAACAACAACAACAACTAGTACTAGTTACTGTGTAGCACACCTGTACTACCTACACATATTACTTCATGCTATATTTATTAGAAACAACAACAACAACTAGTACTAGTTACTGTGTAGCACACCTGCACTACCTACACATATTACTTCATGCTATATTTATTAGAAACAACAACAACAACTAGTACTAGTTACTGTGTAGCACACCTGCACTACCTACACATATTACTTCATGCTATATTTATTAGAAACAACAACAACAACTAGTACTAGTTACTGTGTAGCACACCTGTACTACCTACACATATTACTTCATGCTATATTTATTAGAAACAACAACAACAACTAGTACTAGTTACGGTGTAGCACACCTGCACTACCTACACACATTACTTCATGCTATATTTATTAGAAACAACAACAACAACTAGTACTAGTTACTGTGTAGCACACCTGCACTACCTACACATATTACTTCATGCTATATTTATTAGAAACAACAACAACAACTAGTACTAGTTACCGTGTTGCACACCTGTACTACCTACATATTACTTCATGCTATATTTATTAGAAACAACAACAACAACTAGTACTAGTTACTGTGTAGCACACCTGCACTACCTACACATATTACTTCATGCTATATTTATTAGAAACAACAACAACAACTAGTACTAGTTACTGTGTAGCACACCTGTACTACCTACACATATTACTTCATGCTATATTTATTAGAAACAACAACAACAACTAGTACTAGTTACCGTGTAGCACACCTGTACTACCTACATATTACTTCATGCTATATTTATTAGAAACAACAACAACAACTAGTACTAGTTACTGTGTAGCACACCTGCACTACCTACACATATTACTTCATGCTATATTTATTAGAAACAACAACAACAACTAGTACTAGTTACGGTGTAGCACACCTGCACTACCTACATATTACTTCATGCTATATTTATTAGAAACAACAACAACAACTAGTACTAGTTACCGTGTTGCACACCTGTACTACCTACACACATTACTTCATGCTATATTTATTAGAAACAACAACAACGACTAGTACTAGTTACCGTGTTGCACACCTGTACTACCTACACACATTACTTCATGCTATATTTATTAGAAACAACAACAACAACTAGTACTAGTTACTGTGTAGCACACCTGTACTACCTACACATATTACTTCATGCTATATTTATTATAAACAACAACAACAACTAGTACTAGTTACCGTGTAGCACACCTGTACTACCTACATATTACTTCATGCTATATTTATTAGAAACAACAACAACAACTAGTACTAGTTACTGTGTTGCACACCTGCACTACCTACATATTACTTCATGCTATATTTATTAGAAACAACAACAACAACTAGTACTAGTTACCGTGTAGCACACCTGTACTACCTACACACATTACCTCATGCTATATTTATTAGAAACAAACATCCCGCATTAAAGGTGCACAAATACATACAACATTTGATTTCATGAATAAATCGAAAATTCATTCTTTAAGTACAAATATAACAATCTGAAATACATAAGAATAATAATAAGTAGAAGCAAAAGAAGATCTTGGAGTGGCCAAGAAAACTTCTAAACTTGAACCTCCTAGAAACCTTTTTTTTTATTTGGAATGTGTAGTACTACATATTAAATGTGTACTGCAATACTTAGTATGTACTACTAAATCTGAGCGTATACTACTATATTTGGAGCGCCTACTAATACATTTGAGTGTGCACTACTATATTTGGAGAGCGTACTAATGCATTTGAGTGTGCACTACTATATTTGGAGCGTGTACTAATACATTTGAGTGTGCACTACTATATTTGGAGTGTGTACTAATACATTTGATTGTGCACTACTATATTTGGAGAGTGTACTAATACATTTGAGTGTGCACTACTATATTTGGAGCGTGTACTACTAAATCTGAGCGTGCACTACTATATTTGGAGTGTGTACTAATACATTTGAGTGTGCACTACTATATTTGGAGTGTGTACTAATACATTTGAGTGTGCACTACTATATTTGGAGAGCGTACTAATACATTTAAGTGTGCACTACTATATTTGGAGCATGTACTAATACATTTGAGTGTGCACTACTATATTTGGAGAGTGTACTAATACATTTGATTGTGCATTGCTATATTTGGAGAGTGTACTAATACATTTGAGTGTGCACTACTATATTTGGAGAGTGTACTAATACATTTGAGTGTGCACTACTATATTTGGAGAGCGTACTAATACATTTGAGTGTGCACTACTATATTTGGAGAGCGTACTAATACATTTGATTGTGCACTACTATATTTGGAGAGTGTACTAATACATTTGAGTGTGCACTACTATATTTGGAGAGTGTACTAATACATTTGATTGTGCATTGCTATATTTGGAGAGTGTACTAATACATTTGAGTGTGCACTACTATATTTGGAGTGCCTATACATTTGATTGTGCACTACTATATTTGGAGTGTGTACTAATACATTTGAAATATGCACTACTATATTTGCAGTGTGTACTAATACATTTGATTGTGCACTACTATATTTGGAGCGTGTACTAATACATTTGAGTGTGCACTACTATATTTGGAGTGCGTAATAATACATTTGAGTGTGCACCACTATATTTGGAGAGCGTACTAATGCATTTGAGTGTGCACTACTATATTTGGAGAGCGTACTAATACATTTGAGTGTGCACTACTATATTTGGAGCGTGTACTAATACATTTGAGTGTGCACTACTATATTTGGAGTGTGTACTAATACATTTGAGGGTGCACTACTATATTTGGAGAGTGTACTAATACATTTGATTGTGCATTGCTATATTTGGAGAGTGTACTAATACATTTGAGTGTGCACTACTATATTTGGAGTGCCTATACATTTGATTGTGCACTACTATATTTGGAGTGTGTACTAATACATTTGAAATATGCACTACTATATTTGCAGTGTGTACTAATACATTTGATTGTGCACTACTATACTTGGAGCGTGTACTAATACATTTGAGTGTGCACTACTATATTTGGAGAGCGTACTAATACATTTGAGTGTGCACTACTATATTTGGAGCGTGTACTAATACATATGAGTGTGCACTACTATATTTGGAGCGTGTACTAATACATTTGATTGTGCACTACTATATTTGGAGTGTGTACTAATACATTTGAGTGTGCACTACTATATTTGGAGTGCTTATACATTTGATTGTGCACTACTATATTTGGAGAGCGTACTAATACATTTGAGTGTGCACTACTATATTAGGAGTGTGTTCTAATACATTTGAAATGTGCACTACTATATTTGCAGTGTGTACTAATACATTTGAGTGTGCACTACTATATTTGGAGAGCGTACTAATACATTTGAGTGTGCACTACTATATTTGGAGTGTGTACTAATACATTTGATTGTGCATTACTATATTTGGAGAGTGTACTAATACATTTGAGTGTGCACTACTATATTTGGAGTGCCTATACATTTGATTGTGCACTACTATATTTGGAGCGCGTACTAATACATTTGAGTGTGCACTACTATATTTGGAGCGCTTACTAATACATTTGAGTGTGCACTACTATATTTGGAGCGCGTACTAATACATTTGAGTGTGCACTACTATATTTGGAGAGTGTACTAATACATTTGAGTGTGCACTACTATATTAGGAGTGTGTTCTAATACATTTAAAATGTGCACTACTATATTTGCAGTGTGTACTAATACATTTGAGTGTGCACTACTATATTTGGAGCGTGTACTAATACATTTGAGTGTGCACTACTATATTTGGAGTGTGTACTAATACATTTGAGTGTGCACTACTATATTTGGAGAGTGTACTAATACATTTGAGTGTGCACTACTATAGTTGGAACGTGTATTAATACATTTAAGTGTGCACTACTATATTTGGAGCGTGTACTAATACATTTGATTGTGCACTACTATATTTGGAGAGTGTACTAATACATGAGTGTGCACTACTATATTTGCAGAGCGTACTAATACATTTGACTGTGCACTACTATATTTGGAGCGCGTACTTATACATTTGAGTGTGCACTACTATATTTGGAGCGCGTACTAATACATTTGACTGTGCAGTACTATATTTGGAGAGCGTACTAATACATTTGAGTGTGCACTACTATATTTGGAGCGCGTACTAATACATTTGAGTGTGCACTACTATATTTGGAGTATGTACTAATACATTTGATTGTGCATTACTATATTTGGAGAGTGTACTAATACATTTGAGTGTGCACTGCTATATTTGGAGCGTGTACTAATACATTTAAGTATGCACTACTATATTTGGAGAGTGTACTAATACATTTGAGTGTGCACTACTATATTTGGAGAGCGTACTAATACATTTGAGTGTGCACTACTATATTTGGAGAGCGTACTAATACATTTGAGTGTGCACTACTATTTTTGGAGCGCATACTAATACATTTGAGTGTGCACTACTATATTTGGAGAGCGAACTAATACATTTGAGTCTGCACTACTACATTTGGAGTGTGTCTCATATATATATATATATATATATTAGTACATTTGGAGTGTGAACTATAATATTTAGCATGCGTACCGCTACAATTAAATTGTATATTAGTACATTTGAACTGTCTACTAGTATATTTGGAGAGTGTAGAAGCACATTTTGCGTGTACTACTACATTCAGACTGTATTTGTGCATTTAGCGTGCGTACTGATACATTTAGTGTGTGTACTACTTCAACGGGATCGTGTATTAAAACATTAGGCGTGTGTGCTACTACAACTGGAGTGTGTACTAGTACATTTGGAGAGTGTACTACTGTAAGATTGCGTAGTAGTACACTGGTACTACTGTAAGATTGCGTAGTAGTGCTACATTGGTCATTGCTAGCGTTGAGGTGATGAGGAATGTGTCGTCTCCATCCCTTCCAAGGTCCCTCACTTACTAATCCATACTTCTGCTCACACAAGATAAGGCAGCAGAAGAAATGGACGCGTCAGAATTGAACCTTTTTTCTAATCATTTTTGTCTTTTTGGTCTCCTTTAAACCTTTTTTTTTTTCATCCTGCACTTTAGTGAAGGTGTGTGTGGACCCCTGATGGAGGCTTATCTCGGAGGGGGAGGATGAGGCCTGCAACACACACACGTCGACAGTGTGTGTGTGTGTGCGTGTGTGTGTGTGTGTGTGTGTGTGTGTGTGTGTGTGTGTGTGTGTGTGTGTGTGTGTGTGTGTGTGTGTGTGTGTGTGTGTGTGTGTGTGTGTGTGTGTGTGTGTGTGTGTGTGTGTGTGTGTGTGTGTGTGTGTGTGTGAGATTCCAAAGGTCTCCTGTCAGAGCAGCAGGCATCATTTTGATGGAAGGCAGCATGAAAACAATCATGCTCTGACACATTTTGTAGATTAAAAAGGAGCTTGGAAGAACATAAATTAAACGTATTGAATAAAAACATGTTTTATTGGTTCATAGATAATAGATTTTAAAAAGCACTCGTAATGTACGGACCACGTTTCCACTTCCCGACTTTTATTTTGAAGTCGCGTCCTCTCTTCCTGGCGCGGGACGGAACGCGGGTCACACTTTCAGCTTCCTCGTTAACTCTTGTCTTATTAAAGACGGATTTTGTGACGATAACAAAACATCGGCGTCATCGCGGTAGTATCGACAGGACACGCTCTTGTA
Source organism: Entelurus aequoreus (assembly GCF_033978785.1). NCBI lineage: Eukaryota > Metazoa > Chordata > Actinopteri > Syngnathiformes > Syngnathidae > Entelurus > Entelurus aequoreus. The sequence continues at coordinate 11,413,570 of NC_084750.1, read as the reverse complement.
CTTGGTATCATTACAGTGGATGCCAGGTGTAGATCCACCCATGGCGTTTGTTGACATCGTGACGGCGGCGAGCTATTGTATCCTCCTACGGTGTGTAGTGAAGCATGTTTAGCTTGTTCCTCGTCCTCCAGTGATAATGCTACTCGTAAGAAACTTACTTTGTCGCCATGGAGGCCAGGATTAGTGATCTAGAAGTAGCTAAAACACTGCGGATGGATGTTAGCTGCTAGCTAGCTAGCCATGTCTTTTAAAGCAGTGGTCCCCAACCACCGGGCCGCGGCCCGGTACCGGTCCGCGGACCGATTGGTACCGGGCCGCGCAAGAAATTAAAAAAAGAAAAAAAAAAAAAAAAAATTTATTTTTTTATTTATTTTTATTTTTAAAATTAAATCAACATATAAACACTATATATACATATTGTGTATGTGTATGTAAATATAGATCAATACAGTCTGCAGGTATACAGTCCGTAAGCACACATGATTGTATTTCTTTATGGGAAAAAAAATAAAATAAATAAAAATAAAAAAAATCCCCCCCTCACCCCCCCCCGGTCCGTGGGACAAATTTTCAAGCGTTGACCGGTCCCCAGCTACAAAAAGGTTGCGGACCACTGTTTTAAAGCACCTCTTCTTGAGGGTGTTTCAGTGTTATAACTTCACCATTATCTTTACTTTTTACGCCAAAATGCGTCCATTCTCCCTTTTCTGTCTACACACTGTGTCTGCTTGTAAGTACTCTGTGTGTGTGCGCTGCCGAACATGCTCCTCTGCTCGTAAAACCAGCAATGTCACCACGTGACGACGCACCGTCATGCCCGTTAAAATAAAAATAAGGGGAACCGGTACTTACTACAGAGTATAGTACCACTTTTGATTCATTAGTACCGCAATACTATACTAGTACCGGTATACCGTACAACCCTAACCCACAGTATTACCATTCAAATCAGTGGTTCTTAACCTTTTTGACCACAAGGCTCAACCTTTCCACTACAAAGGGGATCGGGTCCCACTTCAAATATTAACTCTGAATAAGTAATCAAACTCTTGATTTTAGTTGTATTCAATAAATATATTGAAGCTACTCGCAGTCTACAACAGGAGTCACCAACCTTTTTGAAAGCAAGAGCTACTTCTTGGGTAGTGATTAATGCGAAGGGCTACCAGTTTGATACGCACTTAAATAAATTGCCAGAAATAGCCAATTTGCTCAATTTACCTTTAACTCTATGTCATTATTAATAATTAATGATATTTACACTTAATTGAACGGTTTAAAAGAGGAGAAAACACGAAAAAAAATGATAATTAAATTTTGAAACATAGTTTATCTTCAATTTCGACTCTTTAAAATTCAAAATTCAACCGAAAAAAAGAAGAGAAAAACTAGTTAATTCGAATCTTTTTTTTTTTTAAATTAAAAGAATTTATGGAACATCATTAGTAATTTTTACTGATTAAGATTAATTTTAGAATTTTGATGACATGTTTTAAATAGGTTAAAATCCAATCTACACTTTGTTAGAATATATAACAAATTGGACCAAGCTATATTTCTAACAAAGACAAATCATTATTTCTTCTAGATTTTCCAGAACAAAAATTTTAAAAGAAATTCAAAAGACTTTGAAATAAGATTTAAATTTGATTCTACAGATTTTCTAGATTTGCCCGAATAATTTTTTTGAATTTTAATCATAAGTTTGAAGAAATATTTCACAAATATTCTTTGTCGAAAAAACAGAAGCTAAAATGAAGAATTAAATTAAAATGTATTTATTATTCTTTACAATA
>NC_084750.1:11389274-11406774 GCF_033978785.1 Entelurus aequoreus | reverse complement strand
AGGAATGTTCCCCATTCAAAATGAATTGGCCATTTTTCAAACTTCCACCATTTCCACATTTTTCAACCTATTCAAAACATTCCACCTTCAACACATTCCACCATCCTGGACATTCAAACTATCATTTTTCCAAGTTCCAAAAAATTCCAGGAATTTCCAGAATTCCCGTTTTTTTCAAACCCTTTTTTTACCCTTTTTTCTGTCGACTACTCCTTCCACATTTTTCCACCCACTTCAACCGTTCCACCGTCAAAACATTCCTCTTAATCAGGACAAAAAAACAACGTTTTTTTTAGAGCTGGAAAAATTCCTGGTTTTCCTGAAATTCCAGGAATTCCGTAATACCATTTCACAGAGAGTAAATGGGACAAATTCTCCAAATTGTTCCGGACGAGCTCAAATCATCAGCCCGGAGGTTGGGTCTTGGGCGCAGTTGGGTGTTCCAACAGGACAATGACCCCAAACACACCTCAAAAGTGGTAAAGGAATGGCTGAATCAGGCTAGAATGAAGGTTTTAGAATGGCCTTACCAAAGTCCTGACTTAAAGGTGTGAGAAATGTTCCCCATTCAAAATGAATTGGCCATTTTTCAAACTTCCACCATTTCCACATTTTCAACCTATTCAAAACATTCCACCTTCATCACATTCCACCATCCTGGACATTCAAACTATCATTTTTCCACCTTAAAAAAAATTCCAGGAATTCCCGTTTTTTCAAACCCTTTTTTCACCCTTTTTTCTGTCGACTACTCCTTCCACATTTTTCAACCCACTTCAACCGTTCCACCGTCAAAACATTCCTCTTAATCAGGACAAAAAAACAATGTTTTTTTTAGAACTGGAAAAATTCCCGGTTTTCCTGAAATTCCAGGAATTCCGTAATACCATTTCTCAATTAAAAATGTTACTACTCATTCTCGACCGATTTGAAAAATTCCAACATCAACTCGTTCACAACATTCAAAATATTTTGCATATAAAAAATAAAAAAATCCTGCTTTTCCCGAAATTTCCCTGAAATTCCCATTTAACAGAATGGGACATTTTTCAAGGTTCCACAACTCCCACATTTTTCATCTGACTGAAACAAAATTTGAGCTGTTTGGCCACAATACCCAGCAATATGTTTGGAGGGGAAAAGGTGAGGCCTTTAATCCCAGGAACACCAAGCCTACCGTCAAGCATGGTGGTGGTAGTATTATGCTCTGGGCCTGTTTTTCTGCCAATGGAACTGCTGCTTTACAGAGTGTAAATGGGACAAATTCTCCAAATTCTTCAGGACAAGCTCAAATCATCAGCCCAGAGGTTGGGTCTTGGGCGCAGTTTGGTGTTCCAACACGACAATGACCCCAAACACACGTCAAAAGTGGTAAAGGAATGGCTAAATCAGGCTAGAATGAAGGTTTTAGAATGGCCTTCCCAAAGTCCTGACTTAAACGTGTGGACAATGCTGAAGAAACAAGTCCATGTCAGAAAAGCAACACATTTAGCTGAACTGCACCAATTTTGTGGTCAAGTGGTCAAGCAGAAGCTTGTGGATGGCTACCAAAAGCGCCTTATTGCAGGTAAACTTGCCAAGGAAGCAAATATTAACATTGCTGTATGTATACTTTTGACCCTCACATTTTCAGTAGAGCCATAATAAATTCACAAAAGAAGCAAACTTCATGAATGTTTTTTGTGAGCAACAAGTATGTGCTCCAATCACTAAATCACAAAAAAATAAGAGTTGTAGAAATGATTGGAAGCTCAAGACAGCCATGACATCATGTTCTTTACAAGTGTACGTACACCAGGGGTCACCAACGCGGTGCCCGCGGGCACCAGGTAGCCCGTAAGGACCAGATGAGTAGCCCGCTGGCCTGTTCTAAAAATAGCTCAAATAGCAGCACTTACCAGTGAGCTGCCTCTATTTTTTAAATTGTATTTATTTACTAGCAAGCTGGTCTCGCTTTGCCCGACATTTTTAATTCTAAGAGAGACAAAACTCAAATAGAATTTGAAAATCCAAGAAAATATTTTAAAGACTTGGTCTTCACTTGTTTAAATAAATTCTTTTTTTTTTTTTACTTTGCTTCTTATAACTTTCAGAAAGACAATTTTGGAGAAAAAATACAACCTTAAAAATGATTTTAGGATTTTTAAACACATATACCTTTTTACCTTTTCAATTCCTTCCTCTTCTTTCCTGACAATTTCAATCAATGTTCAAGTATTTATTTATTTTTATTGTAAAGAATAATAAATACATTTTAATTTAATTCTTCATTTTAGCTTCTGTTTTTTCGACGAAGAATATTTGTGAAATATTTCTTCAAACTTGTGATTAAAATTCAAAAAAATTATTCTGGCAAATCTAGAAAATCTGTAGAATCAAATTGAAATCTTATTTCAAAGTCTTTTGAATTTCTTTTAAAAATTTTGTTCTGGAAAATCTAGAAGAAATAATGATTTGTCTTTGTTAGAAATATAGCTTGGTCCAATTTGTTATATATTCTAACAAAGTGTAGATTGAATTTTAACCTATTTAAAATATGTCATTAAAATTCTAAAATTAATCTTAATCAGGAAAAATTACTAATGATGTTCCATCAATTATTTTAATTTTTTCAAAAAGATTCGAATCAACTAGTTTTTCTCTTCTTTTTTTCGGTTAAATTTTGAATTTTAAAGAGTCGAAATTGAAGATGAACTGTGTTTCAAAATTTAATTATCATTTTTTTCGTGTTTTCTCCTCTTTTAAAACGTTCAATTAAGTGTAAATATCATTAATTATTAATAATGACATAGAGTTAAAGGCAAATTGAGCAAATTGGCTATTTCTGGCAATTTATTGAAGTGTGTATCAAACTGGTAGCCCTTTGCATTAATCACTACCCAAGAAGTAGCTCTTGCTTTCAAAAAGGTTGGTGACCCCTGATTAGGGATGTCCGATAATGGCTTTTTGCTGATATCCGATATTCCAATATTGTCCAACTCTTTAATTACCGATACCGATATCAACCGATACCGATATCAACCGATATATGCAGTAGTGGAATTAACACATTATTATGCCTAATTTGGACAACCAGGTATGGTGAAGATAAGGTACTTTTTTAAAAAATGAATAAAATCAAATAAGATAAATTAATTAAAAACATTTTCTTGAATAAAAAAGAAAGTACAAGAATATAAAAACAGTTACATAAAAAGTAGTAATGAATGATAATTAGTAAAATTAAGTGTTAAAGGTTAGCACTATTAGTGGAGCAGCAGCACGCACAATCATGTGTGCTTACGGACTGTATCCCTTGCAGACTGTATTGATATATATTGATATATAATGTAGGAAGCAGAATATTAATAACAGAAAGAAACAACCCTTTTGTGTGAATGAGTGTAAATGGGGGAGGGAGGTTTTTTGGGTTGGTGCACTAATTGTAGGTGTATCTTGTGTTTTTTATGTTGATTTAAAAAAAATAAATAAAAAAAAACTAAAAAAAAACTGATACCGATAATAAAAAAAAACGATACCGATAATTTCCGATATTACATTTTAACGCATATATCGGACATCTCTACCCCTGATGTACACTTTTGACCAGGACTGTACCTACATACTCTTCACCTATCACACGCTTCTTAAAACCACTCCGAGGCACTTTCCATCCCAGTAGTTTGATATGATTACTATATATATATATATGACAGTTAATATGTTAGCTTCCTGTTACACGCTGGCAGCCGATACTGGAAGTGTGAGACTGGATGCCGTGAAGTGAAAGGCGACACTGAAGGATAAAAGCCTTCGATTCATTTTTCCGTAACAGACGGCAGAGTTTGGGCTCCTTGGGCCGGATGGAGCAAAACTTCTGGTGAGGATGGAAGAGCACAAAGCAATTTAGAAGAAAGTTGTTTTTACCCCCCCCTCATTCCCCCTGCATGCATATTAGCATATTCATATTAGCACATCCGTAGCGCTGCGCCGCAGATTCAATATGAGGAGGAAACTCATCTCTGGAAAGCGAGGGGCAGCATTATTGTGCATGATACATGAATTCATGTGTACATCTCGCAGAAACTTATTTATTCATTAGAAGCAGGCGGAATGACCACAGTGGAGATCTTTAAATGTTCTTTGAAGCCTTCCTATTCCACATTGCCATATTTTGCACTTATAGAGTACTGTATTTTTCCGACTATAGGGCGCACCGGATTAAAAGGCGCATTAAAGGCCTACTGAAAGCCACTACTAGCGACCACGCAGTCTGATAGTTTATATATCAATGATGAAATCTTAACATTGCAACACATGCCAATACGGCCGGGTTAACTTATAAAGTGACATTTTACATTTCCGGGAAATATCCGGCTGAAACGTCTCGGTATGATGACGTATGCGCGTGACGAAGTCAGTTAAACGGAAGTTATGGTACCCCGTAGAATCCTATACAAAAAGCTCTGTTTTCATTTCATAATTCCACAGTATTCTGGACATCTTTTGCAATTTGTTTAATGAACAATGAAGGCTGCAAAGAAGACAGTTGTAGGTGGGATCGGTGTATTAGCAGCGGACTACAGCAACACAACCAGGAGGACTTTGTTGGAGAGCAGACGCGCTAGCCGCCGGCCTCACCTTGACTTCCTACGTCTCCGGGCCGCCAAACGCATCGGGTGAAGTCCTTCGTCCTTCCGCCGATCGCTGGAACGCAGGTGAGCACGGGTGTTGATGAGCAGATGAAGGCTGGCTGGCGTAGGTGGAGAGCTAATGTTTTTAGCATAGCTCCGTGCGGTCCGGTTGATAAGTAGGCTTCAATGGCGTCGTTAGCACAGCATTGTTAACCTTCGCCAGCCTGGAAAGGATTAACTGTGTATTTACATGTCCACGGTTTAATAGTATTGTTGATTTTCTATCTATCCTTCCAGTCAGGGGTTTATTTTTTTTGTTTCTATATGCAGTTAAAGCACGATGCTATCACGTTAGCTCGTAGCTAAAGCGTTTCGCCGATGTTTATTTTGTAAATGTAAAAGACTTCCTTGTGGTCTACATCAGTGTTGTTCAACCTCTTTGGAGCCAAGGCACGCACTGTCCATTTGTGAGAAAATGAAAGGATTTTAAGTGCGCCTAATAGTCCCAAAAATACAGTATATGTCCATATTTGCCTTCTTTAACTGATCTGCGATCAGCTGATGAACTTAGTTGACCTTTACCAAAACTAAGTTTCTTCCAAGTGTGCGTGTCTACGTATCTACATGTTAGGTATCTACACGTTACATAACATGTAGATATCTACACGTTACATAACATGTAGATATCTACACGTTACATAACATGTAGATATCTACACGTTACATAACATGTAGATATCTACACGTTACATAACATGTAGATATCTACACGTTAGGTATCTACACATTAGGTATGTGATATGGATCCCCCTGAGTCTGAAATAAAATTACTACCACTACTATGTATCTACACGTTAGATATCTATACGTTAGGTATGTGATATGGATCCCCCTGTGACTGAAATAAAATTACTACTACTACTACTACTACTACTATGTATCTACACGTTAGATATCTATACGTTAGGTATGTGATATGGATCCCCCTGTGTCTGAAATAAAATGACTACTACTACTATGTATCTACACGTTGGGTATGTGATATGGATCCCCCTAGGTCTGAAATAAAATTACTACTACTACTACTATGTATCTACACGTTAGATATCTATACGTTAGGTATGTGATATGGATCCCCCTGGGTCTGAAATAAAAATGACTACTACTACTACTATGTATCTACACGTTAGGTATGTGATATAGATCCCCCTGGGTCTGAAATAAAATGACTACTACTACTACTACTATGTATCTACACGTTAGGTATGTGATATGGATCCCCCTGTGTCTGAAATAAAATGACTACTACTACTACTATGTATCTACACGTTAGGTATCTACACGTTAGGTATGTGATATAGATCCCCCTAGGTCTGAAATAAAATGACTACTACTACTACTATGTATCTATACGTTAGATATCTATACGTTAGGTATGTGATATGGATCCCCCTGTGTCTGAAATAAAAATGACTACTACTACTACTACTATGTATCTACACGTTAGGTATGTGATATAGATCCCCCTGGGTCTGAAATAAAATGACTACTACTACTACTACTATGTATCTACACGTTAGGTATGTGATATGGATCCCCCTGTGTCTGAAATAAAATGACTACTACTACTACTATGTATCTACACGTTAGGTATCTACACGTTAGGTATGTGATATAGATCCCCCTAGGTCTGAAATAAAATGACTACTACTACTACTATGTATCTATACGTTAGATATCTATACGTTAGGTATGTGATATGGATCCCCCTGTGTCTGAAATAAAAATGACTACTACTACTACTACTATGTATCTACACGTTAGGTATGTGATATAGATCCCCCTGGGTCTGAAATAAAATGACTACTACTACTAGGTATCTACACGTTAGGTATCTACACGTTAGGTATCTACACATTAGGTATGTGATATGGATCCCCCTGCGTCTGAAATAAAATGACTACTGGGTATCTACACGTTGGGTATCTACACGTTGGGTATGTGATATGGATCCCACTGGGTCTGAAATAAAATGACTACTACTACTACTATGTATCTACAGCTTGGGTATCTACATGTTTGGTATGTGATATGGATCCCACTGGGTCTGAAATAAAATGACTACTACTACTACTATGTATCTACATGTTAGGTATCTACACGTTAGGTATGTGATATCGATCCTCCTGGGTCTGAAATAAAATGACTACTACTACTAATACTACTACTACTACTACTACTATACAGGACTGTCTATGGAAGCAGAAAATAAAAAGGACTTTATCACAATATTCTAATTTTCTGAGACAGTCCTGTATATCTACACATGATGTATCTACACGTTATGTACCATACAACCCTATATGGTACGTATCAAACAGATCCAGGACTAAAGCCGTTCCCAGACAACACTTCCAACATGGTGGTAACACCTTGAAGACCAAGCATTGACCATGCAGAGATGTTTACTGTGCATGTGCAGGAATGTTTCTAGGTATAAGGACGTTGGATTACCTTCTTTGGTCCTGAGAGAACTGAGGTTGGATGTTCTCTCCGCTCCATCCTGGACGCAGTAAACCTCTCGGGTCTGAATGCCGCCTCCACACAAGCTGGTTTGGTTTCCCCTGCGACGATCCTGCTGACTCAGCAACATGTCCACCCTGCACTCTGTCCACTCGCTGGTCTTCCAGCTGTGTCTGAGGGGAAGACAGGCGAGGTTTGTGGGTGAAATAATCTTTCAACCAATATTGGATCTTCTTATTCGTCACTGACAATGTTTGCATTGTGGTTTCTTTTTTAAATCAATGTTGTGTTTGCGACGTTCAGGGAATATACTGTGATGGAAAATCATATTTGATACTCTGCATACCGTATTTCCTTGAATTGGCGCAGGGAATATAGTATTCGCACGTCTAGAATTACTGCCGGGTCAAACTCGTTTCTCAAAATAATTAACGCATGCTTAGCCTTATCGCAGGTTCATTATTAACGCCGGATCAAATTCGTTTCGCAAAATATTAATTTTATTATCGCATGTCTATAATATTCGCCGGGTCAAACTCGTTTCGCAAAATATTTAGCATATGTCTAGAACTTCCACCGGGTCAAATTCGTTACGTCACGAGTGACGCTTTACCTGTCCTCATTTTCAAAATGGAGGAAGCTGCTTTCAGTAGTTTGCAATCGCACAAAGGAAAAAAGATAAAGAGCTATTCAGTAGGATTTAAGGTCCAAGCTATTGAATACCAGTACAGTATGCTAAAAAGAACAGTAAGCAGCTATGTTTTATTAATATACCGTAGCTGCGTGTGTCAAATACTGTATAAGTCATTAAATGACTCCCGCCTCCTGGTGGTAGAGGGCGCTACCGCGCTAGTGATCCTTCTCGCGACTTCCGGTACTGCAGAAGAAGTGACTACACGCAGCAAGAGATTTTTTTTTTTAACATGGAGGATTACATACCGGTATCTAAAATAAAACAGTTTTCTAAACTGGACTTTCAATGGAAGCAGGAGGTAATAATTAAAGGAATATCTCCATCGAGACAGAGAGACTTTTAAAACTGAAGAAAGACAATAATGAAGACTTCTATAAACAAGTTATCGATGCTTTTGGTCAGAAAGAGCTACAAATGGACTCCATTTATAAGTACAGGTAAGACCAAAATAAAGTTTTTTTTAATTAAATGTGCTTTTCATGATGGTATGCTTACATCACACTCAAAGCGCACGCCTAAATTTACTGCATTCCTTTTGGTAAACGCCGGAGTGAGAAGAGGTTTTAAAATAATTAGCGCATGCACAGCCATCCCGCAGGCTTCCGGTAAACGCCGGAGTGACAGGAGGTTTTAAATTAATTAACGCCCCTGCGGCTATTCAAGGAAATACGGTATTTTAAAAACGGTTCAGCTTTTGCAGCTTAAAATGTTGGATTTCATGGCAACTTTTTTTTTTTTTTTTTTTTTAAAAGCTTCGCCAAACTTTATTTTGGACAGTTTTCTGAATCTGTTAATGTTTTAAGAAGATTCAAGATGCTTTATTATTGTCCATTCTTTAACATGTACAAGACACATAAGAACTGACATTTCATTTTGGGCACAGTCCCACTGAGAGCAGACATACGTTACAAGCAGGGCCGGCCCGTGGCATAGGCCGTATAGGCAATTGCTAAGGGCGCCGTCCATCAGGGGGCGCCACGCCAGTGCCACAAATGTTGGAGAAAAAAAAAAGAAAAAAAGTTGGTACTATTATTTCTAAATACAAAAAATAATCCCACGTTAATTAAAATGCAAAGTAAAGCTTATTTAATAGAAATATTATTTGTTACAACATAGCGCTCCCCCCACCCCCCGCACGTTACGCCCCCTCCCTTCCCGTATCATGACTGTTTATGGACGTCACCGCATCAAAAAATCAACACAATATGTCAAAACGGCCAAAACTGTCAGGTGCCCAGGGAAGAAAAAATGGAAAAGAAGAGGAGGAGAAACGAGAAAAAGACAGAGGTAGCAGGTAGGTAACGTTAGCCTACATGAAATTATTAGTCTGTTACAGAATGTGATAGTAACCTGGCTTTTTAGCATTAAGCTAATGTTACATGATTCGGCAATTGCTAATCAATAAATAGCTAGTTCTGTTTTAACGTCGGGTTAATATTGTGGAGGGGGCTAAATTGGTATGGAAAATAATAATGTAACGTTAGGTAATTACAGTACTCCCACCTTACATTCCTCAGGGACATTTGTATTAGATCTTTTAAGCAGGTGTTTTCTGTTTACATTGTTATTGCCTTCTGGTTAGCTAATTTTTGCCCTGCAGGTAATAGTCACTTTTCCACCCCTTTATATATTAGGTATAGTTGTAAGCCTAGTTGTTAAAGTGCACATCATTAATGTTAATCAAGCAATATCACATGAGAGGGAATGCTGTTTTTTTTATTTGAGCACTGCTGTGATTCGGTTAAAGATAATCATAACATAACATTCTCATATAATATGTTGATTTGCTTTCTTTAAGTAAAACAAAAGGTCAAAGACAAAGCTATTCGGTTTCTTGTGAGTATGTACACTTCACTGCCGATGTGGGGGGGCGCCACCTAAAATCTTGCATAGGGCGCCATATTGGTTAGGGCCAGGCCTGGTTACAAGGGGACAAGACGGGACCGCCAACGGATCAGCCACTTACAGCGCTCCTTAAAAAAGGTGGGAAAAAGGTGATATCTGGAAAGGGGGGGGAGAGTAAAAAAAATATCAGTCAAAGGCTGGAACTTCGGGAGGGGTCCAGACTGAGTCCAAGGAAAAAACCTCACATAGCATAGCACACATAAACATGCTACATATAATCACAACAACTCGCAACAGGGGGGGGGGGGGGATTTGGGGCCCTGGAGGCCGTCTGCCGCTATAAAGCGCTAATCAGCCGTCCACAACCCCGAAGAGGAATTAAGCAGTGGTGAAGGCGTTGATTGGGGGAGGGGCAGGTGCGTGCATGTATGCCCAATTAACTTGGGTGAGATGTTGAAATGTTTTTGTGGACTGGGGCCGATCTCAAAGTTCGACACCAGGTGTTATTGGGGAAAAAAGGTCAAAAGCGTCCATCGTTGAGGAGTCCTCGGGGGAGTTCTTCAGAACAGCCTGTCCCTGCGTCAAGGCCATTCGAGGGAGTCCAATCGTAGATTAGGATGTTGTTTTCTTCAAGCAGTCAAAACAATGACTTGCCTGCTACGTGTCCGTGCTGGATCTCTTAAATCCAATTCTTCCTTCTCAGCAAGCTTCTCCATGATGAGATCCATTTTGCGATTCAGATCAGAAATCGCCACAGTCTGTGTTCCCACAGCCCGACCCAATCCTTCCATTGCTACGAACAGCCGTTGGGCTCCTTGAGTGGCTGCCATCGTCTTCCGAATTGGACGATACACCAGAGCGATGCCCAGCCCAATCAGCAGGTGCCCCGCGATCACGCTTCCAAATAGGTAGATGTCTTCCACGTCCTCGATGGAAAGGACTGAGAGGCACATGATTCTCCATTTACCCCAGGAGTCTCTCACGTACCCCGCAGCAATGGTTCCATCAGGGCAGCCAGGCTCCCCCGAACCTCTTTTCCTTGTCGAAAAGACTTTTGTCAATTGCGTCGAGAGTCCAGCTGATCATATCCATGTTTGATGTTTAGATTTGAGGACAGCGCAAAGAAAGAGGCTTCAAAAAAGTTCAGACAGGACGAAACGAAGAAAGCAAGCAGGGAAGGAGGGAGCGGAGAAAAATGCGACCGCCCTCACCAAGAGGCAAGACAGAAAGTGTTCTTTTGTCATTTCAAATGGGCTGCAAATAATTAACCAAAGTAACATTTTCAAACAAAACACCGGCCAGCTTGTGTTACCGTATTTCCTTGAATTGGCGCAGGGAATATAGTATTCGCACGTCTAGAATTACTGCCGGGTCAAACTCGTTTCTCAAAATAATTAACGCATGCTTGGCCTTATCGCCGGTTCATTATTAACGGCGGATCAAATTCGTTTTGCAAAATATTAATTTTATTATCGCATGTCTATAATTTTCGCCGGGTCAAACTCGTTTTGCAAAATATTTAGCATATGGCTAGAACTTCCACCGGGTCAAATTCGTTACGTCACGAGTGACGCTTTACCTGTCCTCATTTTCAAAATGGAGGAAGCTGCTTTCAGTAGTTTACAATCGCACAAAGGAAAAAAGATAAAGAGCTATTCAGTAGGATTTAAGGTCCAAGCTATTGAATACCGGTACAGTATGCTAAAAAGAACAGTAAGCAGCTATGTTTTATTAATATACCGTAGCTGCGTGTGTCAAATACGGTATGAGTCATTAAATGACTCCCGCCTCCTGGTGGTAGAGGGCGCTACCGCGCTAGTGATCCTTCTTGCGACTTCCGGTACTGCAGAAGAAGTGACTACACGCGGCAAGACATTTTTTATTTTTATTTTTTTTTAACATGGAGGATTACATACCAGTATCTAAAATAAAACAGTTTTCTAAACTGGACTTTCAATGGAAGCAGGAGGTAATAATTAAAGGAATATCTCCATCGAGACAGAGAGACTTTTAAAACTGAAGAAAGAAAATAAGGAAGACTTCTATAAACAAGTTATCGATGCTTTTGGTCAGAAGGAGCTGCAAATGGACTCCATTTATAAGTACAGGTAAGACCATAATAACGTTTTTTTTAATTAAATGTGCTTTTCATGATGGTATGCTTACATCACACTGAAAGCGCACGCCTAAATTTACCGGATTCCTTTTGGTAAACGCCGGAGTGAGAAGAGGTTTTAAAATAATTAGCGCATGCACGGCCATCCCGCAGGCTTCCGGTAAACGCCGGAGTGACAGGAGGTTTTAAATTAATTAGCGCCCCTGCGGCTATTCAAGGTAATACGGTATACGTTTTTTAAATAACAATTTTTTGCATATGTATAATTTTTTTCTTTACAAAAATGACAAATAATATCAATCAGTCCAAATAAAACTGTAAAGAACAATCTAAATTCCAAACCAATCGCAGCCCTGCAACACTCTAAATAGCACAATCCACACTTAAGACACAGACACACAGAAAAAAAACAAAAAGGTCAAACAAAATTAAACAATGTCAACAACTGCATCAATGATAACAAGAATACTAACGTCAACAGTGATTACAAATATTAAACAACAAAACATCGCACTGGTATTATCACCAATTTCCATCACCATCATTAATTTACAAAATATATATATATATATATTTATTAAGTTCCACTCTTCTACTCCAAAAGGACTCACGGACAACTCATGATTTCCAATTGATCAACTTTTTATTTTCCGACTTAAAGCATTGTTGGTTTCATTTCAGTTTATCTTCAATTAATCATCAGCTTGTAAAACCTTCAAAACCACAGAAACAGATGCCAACAGTATAATTACACCAGGTATTTTCAAACAATGTTTTACAAATGCTTTTAAACCTCTGAATAATGTTTTAAACTCTCTACTTTTAAATAATGATTTAAACCAGGGGTGTCCAAACTTTTTCCACTGAGGGCCGCACACGAAAAAATTTAAGCATGCGGGGGCCATTTTGACATTTTTCATTTTGAAACCATAACAAAATATATGGATTTTTTTTTTTGTTTTAACTTTTAGGGCTCCTGGGGCCCGTAAAGGGTCTCAGTCATTAAAATGTTAAAAACAAGTCAAATTATTATTATGTTTTATTTAACGCTTACAGTAAATCTCTATATCAACTTCAGGTTGATATAAAGTAGAAAAAAAAAGGTTGTATGCCTTTTCTGTCAAAGACAACTGTTTTTTATAGTAAAACTGGAAATATGCAGTATTTAGTCATTAGAGCTCTAAAATATCAATAATGCAGGACAACGTTGATTTTAATTATTCAATATTTTTGAGTAATCACAGTGAAAATATTAATAAAATCCCGCTAAATATATTTGGGATCCAAAAGCTCCCCCACTCATAAAGTGATACATTTTTATTATGTTTTTTTTTCACTTTCAACACTTAAGTTACAAGATCAACTTCAGATATATCTGTCCATTTTACGTTTGAAGTATTATTGTGTTTGTTTTATGCTCTTTTGTCAAAGAAAACATTGATGTTTTTATATGGCAACCACACAATATATGCAATATTTTTTCCACGTAAAACATTTTAAAGTGACATTTTTGAAGTAATTGGAGTCTTGAATAGGTCAATAATTCATTATAACATCGATTTTTTTTTTTGATTTTTTTTTTTTGAGCAATGGCAAAAAAAATAAAAATAAAGACAGACCAAAGGGGAAAAAAACAGCCTGCATGGCAGCTTTGTGTCAACATTGCAACTTTTTCTCGATTGATTTCACCTCATTCCACTTTTTTAAATGTTTTTTTTAATTTTTGCAATAATATCAATTTTGCAATTTTTGCAGAATGTGTGGCTATATATATATATATATATATATATATATATATATATATATATATATATATATATATATATATATATATATATATATATATATATATAGATAAATATATATATATATATAAATAAATATACATATATATATATGTATATAGCTATACATAGATAAATATATATATATATATACATAGATAAATATATATATATAAATATATAAATATGTATATATATATATATATATATATATATATATATATATATATATATATATATATATATATAAATATATAAATATGTATATATATATATATATATATATATATATATATATATATATATATATATATATATATATATATATATATATATTTATATATATATATATATATATATAGATATAGATATATATATATATCTATTAAATTTATATATATATATATATGTATATAAATATATGTATATGGATATAGATATATCTATTAAATGTATATATATATATGTATATATATATGTATATATGTACATATGTATATATATATTTATCTATGTATAGCTATATACATATATATGTATATTTATTTATATATATATATTTATCTATATATATATAAATATATATAAATATATATATATATATATAAATATATATATATATATATATATATATATATATATATATATATATATATATATATATATATATATATATATATATATATATATATATATATATATAGAGAGAGAGAGAGAGAGATATAACATTGGAATAACGTCAAACTACTGACCAAATCTGACAATAAATTAACTGTGATTCAACTATATTATCAACATTTGAATAACATTGAATTACTGACCAATTCTGACGATACAGCAACCGTGATTCAAATAGGTTATGATCATTATTGGAATAACGTTGAGTTACTGACCAATTCTGACAATAAATCAAACCGTGATTCAACTATATTATCAACGTTGAATTTCCAATCCATTCTGACAATGACACATTTGAATTCAACCATTTAAATGCACAGTGAAACATTGATAATATTTAAAAGGACAATCTAAACAGTTCAACCTTTAAAATAAAGTATTATTTCCTCACTCTAGCAATGGCACAGTTCAACAAGGAGCACGCCAAAATAGTCTCTTTGTCAGTCAGTCGTGAACCTGTAATTAAACTTTGAATCGACATTGATGTTTCAACCTCCACCAAAAATAACCAACCTGACCAAAATCCAACATTGAATCAATGTATTTCGCTTTGAACCTGCAAACTATCGCCGATCCTCCATCACCAACACAGCTTGCTTTGATTAAAAGAACATCTTTACAAAAATACATCCACTTCTCACAATGACTAATAGAACTTGGCGGAGTTTCCTCAGGACTTCAATGTTTGAATCTCATGTCCCCTGGAAGCAGAAACGCCGGGATTTATTTGCTTGCTGATTGTTTGTCGAAGTGCTCGCGTCTGCCAGGGGAACTGACATCAACAAGCCTCGGGTCGGAAACAGAAACGTCTGCTTCAATGGCGCTGATTTGAGGTCAGCAACAAAAGGATGCTTGTTTATGACTAGGGGGGACTAGGGCTTTGTTGTCGGTGTCTTGAGGCTGCACAGAGAGGAACAGAAGAGGCTCTGGTGCATGGTGACTTGTAATAATAATGATGGTAATAAGTGGCCTGCAGAGGTCTGTGTGCATTCCACTTTAATTATGTCAACATGGACCTGCTGAATATCCTGGCTCTGATCGACTAAGATCCAAATAATAAGTACCGAATAGTAGGGTTCTACGGTATACCGGCACTAGTATAGTACCGCGATACTCATGAATCATGTTCGGTACTCTGCCGCCTCGAAAAAGTACCGTCATGTCGGGATATTACTGGTTTTACCAGCAGAGGAGCATGTTCGGCAGCGCGCACACACAGAGTACTTACAAGCAGACCCAGTGTGTAGACAGAAAAGGGAGAACGGACGCATTTTGGTGTAAAAAGTAAAGATAAAGGTGAAGTTATAACACTGAAACAGTGTTTTAGCTACTTCTATATCACTAATCCTGGCCTCCATGGCGACAAATAAAGTGAGTTTCGTACAAGTAGCTATATCACTGGAGGACGAGGAATGGCTAAACGTGCTTCACTACAGGATACAATAGCTCACCGGCGTCACAATGTAAACAAATGCCATGGGTGGATCTACACCTGGCATCCACTGTAATGATACCAAGTACAGGAGCGTATCTAGTCGATACTACTGTGATTACGTCAATATTTTTTAGCATCACAAAATATTTTTCCCTTTTTTTTGAAATTCATATTATGTTTATAACGTCAGTAAATACGTCCCTGGACACATGAGGACTTTGAATATGACCAATGTATGATCCTGTAACTACTTGGTATCGGATCGATACCCAAAAATGTGTGGTATCATCCAAAACTAATGTCAAGTATCAAAGAGGAGAAGAATAAGTGATTATTACATTTGAACAGAAGTGTAGATAGAACATGTTGAAACAGAAAATAAGCAGATATTAACAGTAAATGAACAAGTGGGTTAATAATCAATTTTTTACAGTTTGTCCCTCATAATGTGTACAAAATAATAGGTGTATAAATGACACAATATGTTACTGCAGACTAATTAGGAGTCTTTGTTTGTTTACTTACTACTAAAAGACAAGTTGTCTAGTATGTTCACTATTTTATTTAAGGACTAAATGACAATAATAAACATAAGTTTCATGTACAATAACATTTTGTGTTCAAATAAAACCAATAATGACATTTGTTGTGGTCCCCCTTTATTTAGAAAAGTATCAAAAAGTATATATTTTGGTATCGGGACAACACCAGTACAAAGTATAAAATGGTGTGTAGTATTAGTGGTGATCTACTAAGACTGTGTGTACAACTGATAACAAGTACTAAAGTGGTACAAACTGTCATATTCAAGCAAATATTTGAGTGTTCTACTGGGTATTGACCATGGAAACACTCATTTAGCTGTTATTGCGAAGGTGAGTACGTTGTACTCTGTTTGTAGAATAAATTGCTGATCCTCAATTCTAGCCTCCTCATTTTAGTCAGAGAGTCGCGAGAAAAGACAAAAAAGTACCGCAGAAGACTTCGCATCTAAAAGGGGAAGCCCAAAAAACAAGTTTGATGACTGGCATGTTATATATATATATATATATATATATATATATATATATATATATATATATATATATATATATATATATATATATATATATATATATATATATATATATATATATATATATATATATATATATATATACATTTAAATAAAAAAATTACATTTAAAAAAAAAAAATTTAAAGAAATATATATATACCGGGTATTTCTTTAAAAATTTTTTTTTTTTTTTTTTTTTTTTTTTTAATATATATATATATATATATACTACCGTTCAAAAGTCTGGGGTCACATTGAAATGTCCTTATTTTTGAAGGAAAAGCACTGTACTTTTCAATGAAGATAACTTTATACTAGTCTTAACTTGAAAGAAATACACTCTATACATTGCTAATGTGGTAAATGACTATTCTAGCTGCAAATGTCTGCTTTTTGGTGCAATATCTACATAGATGTATAGAGGCCCATTTCCAGCAACTATCACTCCAGTGTTCTAATGGTACAATGTGTTTGCTCATTGGCTCAGAAGGCTAATTGATGATTAGAAAACCCTTGTGCAATCATGTTCACACATCTGAAAACACTTTAGCTCCTTACAGAAGCTACAAAACTGACCTTCCTTTGAGCAGATTGACTTTCTGGAGCATCACATTTGTGGGGTCAATTAAACGCTCAAAATGGCCAGAAAAAGAGAACTTTCATCTGAAACTCCACAGTCTATTATTGTTCTTAGAAATGAAGGCTATATATGTATATATATATATATATATATATATATATATATATATATATATA
>NC_084750.1:11384274-11386774 GCF_033978785.1 Entelurus aequoreus | reverse complement strand
CAACTTCTCAGACATGTCTCGGACCTCACCAGCGACAGCGCGTACCACGACTCGTCTTCAGGAATGTATTTTCTCACAGAATAAAGTCATGAGGTGCGATAGAATATTTAGTGCTACGTTTTTCTGAGCCTTTGCATTCGAAAATATTTGTCGATAAATAATGATAATAATAATATAATGTATTTTATTTGTAAAAAGCACCTCAAAGTGCTACAGTGTTATTAAAATAAAATAAAAAGATAATACAAATAAATAAAAATAAAAACTAGAACTAGCACACATATATCTAAAACAAGGCTTTTTTTTAAAAAAAAGAAGGGTTTTTAAGCCTTTTTAAAAGGCATCCACAGTCTGTGGTGCCCTCAGGGGGTCAGGGAGAGCGTTCCACAGACTGGGAGCGGCGGAGCAGAAAGCGCCCCACGTTTGTGATATAAAACAAAGTGTCGGCTACAAAACACCGTGTGTGAGATGTACCTCATTAATCAGCATTTTCACAATTAACATTAAAAGTCATACCTTGGGATACGAGTTCCCCAGTTTATGATTTTTTTTTAGGGATTGTTATGCGTTGACTTTGGGTAGCATTTGGAACGTAGCACTGCTGGAAGCGCCATACTGAAGCAATAACAACAGCCGAGAATGTAAAAATAATGTATAAACGGGAGATATATATCCATGGAAATGCTGCTGATGGTGTGTTTGACGGAGATACAGTACCCTAGAAGGCAAATGTTGTACATTATAATTACAATACTATATATATTACGATAAATACACCTTATGCTAATAGTATTATGAAAACATGCATGTTATGTTAATACTTTAGTAGAATAAAACATATGTGTTATGTTAATTATTTAGTGCAACAAAACAAATACATGTTATGCTAATAGTATTATGAAAACATGCATGTTATGATAATAATTTAGTGGAATAAAATAAATACACCTTATGCTAATAGTATTATGAAAACTTGCATGTTATGTTAATACTATAGTGGAATAAAACATATGTGTTATGTTCATTATTTAGTGCAACAAAACAAATACATGTTATGCTAATAGTATTATGAAAACATGCATGTTATGATAATAATTTAGTGGAATAAAATAAATACACCTTATGTTAATAGTATTATGAAAACTTGCATGTTATGTTAATACTATAGTGGAATAAAACATATGTGTTATGTTGATTATTTAGTGCAACAAAACAAATACATGTTATGCTAATAGTATTATGAAAACATGCATGTTATGATAATAATTTAGTGGAATAAAATAAATACACCTTATGTTAATAGTATTATGAAAACATGCATGTTATGTTAATACTATAGTAGAATAAAACATATGTGTTATGTTGATTATTTAGTGCAACAAAACAAATACATGCTATGCTAATAGTATTATGAAAACATGCATGTTATGATAATAATTTAGTGGAATAAAATAAATACACCTTATGCTAATAGTATTATGAAAACATGCATGTTATGTTAATAATATAGTGGAATAAAACATATGTGTTATGTTAATTATTTAGTGCAACAAAACAAATACATGTTATGCTAATAGTATTATGAAAACATGCATGTTATGTTAATACTATAGTGGAATAAAACATATGTGTTATGTTAATTATTTAGTGCAACAAAACAAATACATGTTATGCTAATAGTATTATGAAAACATGCATGTTATGATAATAATTTAGTGGAATAAAATAAATACACCTTATGCTAATAGTATTATGAAAACATGCATGTTATGTTAATAATATAGTGGAATAAAACATATGTGTTATGTTAATTATTTAGTGCAACAAAACAAATACATGCTATGCTAATAGTATTATGAAAACATGCATGTTATGATATTAATTTAGTGGAATAAAATAAATACACCTTATGCTAATAGTATTATGAAAACATGCATGTTATGTTAATACTTTAGTGGAATAAAACATATGTGTTATGTTAATTATTTAGTGCAACAAAACAAATACATGCTATGCTAATAGTATTATGAAAACATGCATGTTATGATATTAATTTAGTGGAATAAAATAAATACACCTTATGCTAATAGTATTATGAAAACATGCATGTTATGTTAATACTTTAGTGGAATAAAACATATGTGTTATGTTTGTTATTTAGTGCAACAAAACAAATACATGTTATGCTAATAGTATTATGAAAACATGCATGTTATGTTAATACTATAGTGGAATAAAACATATGTGTTATGTTCATTATTTAGTGCAACAAAACAAATACATTATGCCATAAACTTGCATATTGTGTTAATTAGTTATTGTAATAAACAAACACACAATATACAAATGCACTCATGAAAACATGCAATTTCTGATAGTTGTTTAAGTGCATGGAATCTTAATTATTTAGTGGAATAAATTATATACATATTGTGCTAATAGTATTATGAAAACATGCATGTTGTGTTAATTGTTTAGTGTAACAAAACAAATACGTATT
>NC_084750.1:11362855-11384254 GCF_033978785.1 Entelurus aequoreus | reverse complement strand
TGTCGGATGTTAGTTTCACTTCTAAGTGTGTCGGATGTTAGTTTCACTTGTAAGTGTGTCGGATGTTAGTTTCACTTCTAAGTGTGTCGGATGTTAGTTTCACTTGTAAGTGTGTCGGATGTTAGTTTCACTTCTAAGTGTGTCGGATGTTAGTTTCACTTCTAAGTGTGTCGGATGTTAGTTTCACTTGTAAGTGTGTCGGATGTTAGTTTCACTTCTAAGTGTGTCGGATGTCAGTTTCACTTCTAAGTGTGTCGGATGTTAGTTTCACTTCTAAGTGTGTCGGATGTTAGTTTCACTTCTAAGTATGCCTGATGTTAGTTTCACTTCTAAGTGTGTCGGATGTTAGTTTCACTTGTAAGTGTGTCGGATGTTAGTTTCACTTCTAAGTGTGTCGGATGTCAGTTTCACTTGTAAGTGTGTCGGATGTCAGTTTCACTTCTAAGTGTGTCGGATGTCAGTTTCACTTCTAAGTGTGTTGGATGTTAGTTTCACTTCTAAGTGTGTCGGATGTCAGTTTCACTTCTAAGTGTGTTGGATGTTAGTTTCACTTCTAAGTCTGTCGGATGTCAGTTTCACTTCTAAGTGTGTCGGATGTTAGTTTCACTTCTAAGTGTGTCGGATGTCAGTTTCACTTCTAAGTGTGTTGGATGTTAGTTTCACTTCTAAGTGTGTCGGATGTTAGTTTCACTTCTAAGTGTGTCGGATGTTAGTTTCACTTCTAAGTGTGTCGGATGTTAGTTTCACTTCTAAGTATGCCTGATGTTAGTTTCACTTCTAAGTGTGTCGGATGTTAGTTTCACTTCCAAGTGTGTCGGATGTTAGTTTCACTTCTAAGTGTGTCGGATGTTAGTTTCACTTCTAAGTGTGTCGGATGTTAGTTTCACTTGTAAGTGTGTCGGATGTTAGTTTCACTTCTAAGTGTGTCGGATGTTAGTTTCACTTGTAAGTGTGTCGGATGTTAGTTTCACTTCTAAGTGTGTCGGATGTTAGTTTCACTTCTACGTGTGTCGGATGTTAGTTTCACTTGTAAGTGTGTCGGATGTTAGTTTCACTTCTAAGTGTGTCGGATGTCAGTTTCACTTCTAAGTGTGTCGGATGTTAGTTTCACTTCTAAGTGTGTCGGATGTTAGTTTCACATCTAAGTGTGTCGAATGTTAGTTTCACTTCTAAGTGTGTCGGATGTTAGTTTCACATCGAAGTTTGTCGGATGTTAGTTTCACTTCTAAGTGTGTCGGATGTTAGTTTCACTTCTAAGTGTGTCGGATGTTAGTTTCACTTCTAAGTGTGTCGGATGTTAGTTTCACTTCTAAGTGTGTCGGATGCTTCCACAGATGTCGGCGTGTCCCGCCGCTCCCCCCGCTGGCAGGCGGGCGCCATGACGCACTGAAGGCAGGCTCGCGCCCTCAGAGTTGTCCGCCTGGGCCATGGCTGACCCCGCCCACTCGGACCTCATCGCCAGGCACTACAACTACACGGGAAAGTTCCGCAAGTCGGACGGGGGCTCGGGCCTGAAGGCCGACTCGGTGGTCTTCATCGTGGTTTGCTGCCTGATCGTGCTGGAGAACCTCCTGGTCCTGGCCACCATCTGGAGGACCAAGAAGTTCCACAAGCCCATGTACTACTTCATCGGGAACCTGGCGCTGTCCGACCTGCTGGCGGGCGTGGTCTACACGGCCAACATCCTGCTGTCGGGCGCCAACACCTACAAGCTGACGCCCACGCAGTGGTTCCTGCGCGAGGGCTCCATGTTCGTGGCGCTGGCGGCGTCCGTCTTCAGCCTGCTGGCCATCGCGGTGGAGCGCCACCTGACCATGCTGAAGATGAAGCTGCACAACAGCGGCAGCGCCAGCCGCGTCTTCCCGCTCATCAGCGCCGTGTGGATGGTGGCGGCGCTCCTGGGCGGCCTGCCGCTGATGGGCTGGAACTGCATCGGGCAGCTGAGCCACTGCTCCACCGTGCTGCCGCTCTACCACAAGACCTACATCCTCTTCTGCACCACCGTCTTCAGCGTCATCCTCATGGCCGTCGTGGCGCTCTACGCCCGCATCTACGCGCTGGTGCGCGCCCGCAGCCGCCAGCTGGTCTTCCGCAAGGCGCCCAACGGCGGCAAGAGCTCGGAGAAGTCCATGGCGCTGCTCCGGACCGTCATGGTGGTGCTGAGCTGCTTCATCGCCTGCTGGGCGCCGCTCTTCGTCCTGCTGCTGCTGGACGCCGCCTGCCACACGCTCCACTGCTCCATCCTCTACAAGGCCGAGTGGTTCCTGGCGCTCGCCGTCCTCAACTCCGCCACCAACCCGCTCATCTACACGCTGACCAGCAACGAGATGCGCCGCGCCTTCCTCAAGACGCTGCTCTGCGGCTCCGCCCGCGTCCGCGCCGCCGTCAGCTACGTCGGGGCGGAGTTCAGCCGCAGCAAGTCGGATAACTCCTCCCACCCCAACAAGGAGGAGGTGGAGTACACCCGGAGGGGGGCGAGGGCGGCCGAGGTCGCCTCTTCCTCGTCCTAGAAGTCGCCTTGCCGCCGGTTTGACCTGCAAACGTCCCCGAGGAAAACCTTGGTCAGGTAACCCCGGCAGGTGAGTCCACAGCCCCCCCTGCCGCCTTTTTGACGTACCTCTCCGTGTTTACGTGTAGCCAATCGACTATTCTATCGTTTTTCATTCCTGGTCTTCGTGTCAGCCCTGAAGTCACTCGGGATTTGTACAGCGCCCAACTTTCCTACTTCCTGTCTGCTTGTCCGTAGTGATGGCGTTTGCATGTCGCCATGGTAACCGTCAATAAATTGTCTGTGTTTAACCTTCCTAGCGTTTAATAAAGACACAATAAGTAGAAGTCGGCCTGAGAAGCTTTTTTTTTTCCACCCCCCCGGCCCCGCCACTCCTTCGCACATTACCCGGGTCCTTCTGGCACCTCAAGACCGTCTTTTTTTATAGTCCGCTATCAAAACTTCATCATTCTCTTTATGGTCTCGCTTACTGGATAACTTTTATAGGTAACGACCGAAGTCCGTCTTTACTACCGCGGACCGATTCACGTGAAATCAAACAATGTTTTGTCCAGTTGCAGACTCTGCAGCGGCTCAAGCCCTTGGCGGGGAAACAAGCAGTCAACCACTCAGAGCGACCTACTTCTTCCATGTAATGTTACAAGTTTCCATTCCAACAGGGCAAGAAAAAGACACTCGAAAGTAGAGTAAGGCTCCACTTTCTTCATGCTAATTTATATTGGATTTGCCATGTACATGCTACCAGTTAGCATTAGCCATTTTACATGGCGATTTCTACGCCTCTAAATAATAATATTAATAATATTAATACATTTTATTTGACATAGCGCTTTTCAGAGTTCTCAAAGATGCTTTACAGGATAAAAAAATGTAAATATAAAACAGTTCAAAGTAATAATATAGAATACAGGAAATATAAAAGCAGTACATTTTAAAATACATAATAATATACATTTGGTATTTAAAACTACAACCAAGATGTAATTTGCAATCAAATAGCTGGTGAGTAATAAATAAAATACAGCACTTACAGTATAAACACGTTTTAGGACTCAACCAAAAAAAAAAAGACCACTTTCTGGTTAAGACATTACACCGTTGCCTACACACTACTGCCATCTAAAGTCTTGGAATTGCAACTGCATGCAAAGTCTACTATATGTTATGATACAGTACAGTACTTGCAAATGAGATGAATATGTAACAAAACATGATAACTGGACAGGACACACAAAATAAAATTTGAAACAATGAACATATTGAACATTTGACAATTGGTACTGTTGAGTACTGGTATGGATTCCCAGGTGCCGGGAATTGGGACCGCATCGATTCAAGAGTGCAAGGTATCTCCAAATCTGGTCATGAATAAGTACAATACTTACAATATGAACACTTTGTAGGACTCAACAACAAAAGAATGGCACATTGTACTTAATGGCAAAGACTACTTCTTGGCAACTCATTGTAGCCCCTTGTCGTCCAGTTGGTCTCAAACATGGCGCCCTGTCACGTGAGGGGCCTTTCACCAATCATTTAGGAGATGGTCTGGTTATACTCTCTCTGAATGGTCAAAAAACCCTCACGTGACAACCGGGCGCCATGTTTGCTACCAACTCTGAAACCGAGTTGGCCATACTCGCTCTATACACGACTCTGCTGTAGTCCAAAGCCATGTATAGACAGAGTATGGCCAAATAATTGTCAAAATTGGTAGCAAACATGGCGCCGTGTCGTCACGTGAGGAGCTTTTGACTAATATTGGTAGCAAACATGGCGCCCTGTCGTCACGTGAGGGGCTTTTGACCAATCGATTAGGAGATCCTCTGGCCGTACGCTCTCGGATTGGTCAAAAACCCCTCACGTGACAACCGGGCGCCATGTTTACTACCAACTCTGAAACCGAGTTGGCCATACTCGCTCTATACACGACTCTGCTGTAGTCCAAAGCCATGTATAGACAGAGTATGGCCAAATAATTGTCAAAATTGGTAGCAAACATGGCGCCGTGTCGTCACGTGAGGAGCTTTTGACTAATATTGGTAGCAAACATGGCGCCCTGTCGTCACGTGAGGGGCTTTTGACCAATCGATTAGGAGATCCTCTGGCCGTACGCTCTCGGATTGGTCAAAAACCCCTCACGTGACAACCGGGCGCCATGTTTACTACCAACTCTGAAACCGAGTTGGCCATACTCGCTCTATACACGACTCTGCTGTAGTCCAAAGCCCTGTAAGAGAGAGTATGGCCAAATAATTGTCAAAATTGGTAGCAAACATGGCGCCCTGTCGTCACGTGAGGGGCTTTTGACCAATCGATTAGGAGATCCTCTGGCCGTACGCTCTCGGATTGGTCAAAAACCCCTCACGTGACAACCGGGCGCCATGTTTACTACCAACTCTGAAACCGAGTTGGCCATACTCGCTCTATACACGACTCTGCTGTAGTCCAAAGCCATGTATAGACAGAGTATGGCCAAATAATTGTCAAAATTGGTAGCAAACATGGCGCCGTGTCGTCACGTGAGGAGCTTTTGACTAATATTGGTAGCAAACATGGCGCCCTGTCGTCACGTGAGGGGCTTTTGACCAATCGATTAGGAGATCCTCTGGCCGTACGCTCTCGGATTGGTCAAAAACCCCTCACGTGACAACCGGGCGCCATGTTTACTACCAACTCTGAAACCGAGTTGGCCATACTCGCTCTATACACGACTCTGCTGTAGTCCAAAGCCATGTATAGACAGAGTATGGCCAAATAATTGTCAAAATTGGTAGCAAACATGGCGCCGTGTCGTCACGTGAGGAGCTTTTGACTAATATTGGTAGCAAACATGGCGCCCTGTCGTCACGTGAGGGGCTTTTGACCAAACGATTAGGAGATCCTCTAGCCGTACGCTCTCTGATTGGTCAAAAACCCCTCACGTGACGACCGGGCGCCATGTGATTGGTCAAAAACCCCTCACGTGACGACCGGGCGCCATGTTTGCTACCAACTCTGAAACCGAGTTGTCCATAAACTCTCTATATACACGACTCTGCTGTAGCCCAAAGCCGTGTATAGAGAATGGCCAAATAATTGTCAAAATTGGTAGCAAACATGGCGCCCTGTCATCACGTGAGGAGCTTTTGACTAATATTGGTAGCAAACATGGCGCCCTGTCGTCATGTGAGGGGCTTTTGAACAAACAATTAGGAGATCCTCTGGCCATACGCTCTCTGATTGGTCAAAAGCCCTTCACGTGACAACCGGGCGCCATGTTTGCTACCAACTCTGAAACCGAGTTGGCCATACTCGCTCTATACACGACTCTGCTGCAGCCCAAAGCCATATGGCCAAATCATTTTCAAAGTTGGTAGCAAACATGGCGCCCTGTCATCAAGTGAGGAGCTTTTGACTAATATTGGTAGCAGATATGGCGCCCTGTCGTCACGTGAGGGGGCTTTTGACCAATCGATTAAGAGATCCTCTGGCCATACGCTCTCTGATTGGTCAAAAGCCCCTCACGTGACAACCGGGCGCCATGTTTGCTACCAACTCTGAAACCGAGTTGGCCATACTCTCTCCATACACGACTCTGCTGTATCCCAAAGCCGTGTATAGAGAGAGTATGGCCAAATAATTGTCAAAATTGGTAGCAAACATGGCACCCTGTCATCACGTGAGGAGCTTTTGACTAATATTGGTAGCAAACATGGCGCCCTGTCGTCACGTGAGGAGCTTTTGCCTAATATTGGTAGCAAACATGGCGCCCTGTCATCACGTGAGGAGCTTTTGACTAATATTGGTAGCAAACATGGCGCCCTGTCATCACGTGAGGAGCTTTTGCCTAATATTGGTAGCAAACATGGCGCCCTGTCGTCACGTGAGGGGCTTTTGACCAAACGATTAGGAGATCCTCTGGCCATACGCTCTCTGATTGGTCAAAAAGCCCTCACGTGACAACCGGGCGCCATGTTTGCTACCAACTCTGAAACCAAGTTGTCCATACTCTCTCTATACACGACTCTGCTGTAGCCTTTACACTACTGCCATCTAACGTCCTGGAATTGCACCTGCATGCAAATTCTACTACACCGGTGGATCTGAAAAAAGTACCACCTCAGAAAACACCATAATGACCAACATTCAAATACAGTAGCGTAGTACGCCTAAGCGTTCATTTAAAAAAAAGCAGAGGTTTTATTTAGCTAGTATATTTAATATATTTGGCCACTGTAAAAGGACACACAGTTTGAACAGTAACACCTTGTTTGGAAATAGGAACATAAAACACTGTACTTTAATCAAGTGATTCTTTGGATTGGAACCGTATTTAAATGTGATTGGTACCCATCCCTTTACTAGCACAGTGTGTTTGTTGGGTTAGAAGGCCCTGAACCAGGACTAGGTAGATCAGGCTGAGAGTAAGTGACTGATTGTGAGTATATGCTGCCCTCTTGTGGTCATGTCATGAAATCACATGGTTTTACATTGATAAATTGTATCTTGGGTGGCTGTTATTGACTTTGGGAGAGGGTTCAATGCACCACAACAAGAACTCATCTGGATTTCGGAGGATCAGACTGAAGACCAGATGAAACCGTTTGTGCTCTTCTTCACGTGGATTCTTGCCTGTGAGTCCGCACACTAAGGACCTGTCCAACCGGCGAAAGAACCGATCTTTGTTTTTGTTTCGGCAGGGGCGTCGGTCTCGGCCAGGTCCACGTGGACAAGTGAGTCACTGTCAATCAGTTTTTCCGGTCTGTTCCGCGGTTTTGAAGCAACTGTTGTGTTGTTGTGCTCAGACAAGCCCGCCATCATAGTCAGTACCTCGGACCTGAATGTGGGGGAGTTCGTGAAGGTCAGCTGCACGCTGCCCATCGACTACCGCGGTGGCGATTGTCGTCTCTACCGGGGAGACTCTCGCTTACCCTTCCGACATATGTTGGCCTTGGACTACGTTTGCGTCTTCCGCCTGTCGTCCGGCGACCTTCTGGGGCCGCAGCCGGTCGGCAGCCTGGTGTCGTTGAGGTGCGACTACCACCTGCAAGACTACACGTCCGTGTCCAGCGACGGCGCCAGTGTTGTAGTTTGGGGTGAGTCCACGCCAGTGGGGGTTAATCCAGGTCGGAGGTTCAACAACCTAAAGTTGACCTACCCTAAGACTGTAGACTCTGGATGCTGGGTCCCTTAACATGTAGTTCGAGTATGTAGACTCTGAAAGAAGACCATGGTCAATACAGCGTTGACTGTAGACTCTGGGTGCTGGGTCCCTTAACATGTAGTTCGAGTGTGTAGACTCTGAAAGAAGACCATGGTCAATAGAGCGCTGACTGTAGACTCTGAGTGCTGGGTCCCTTAACATGTAGTTCGAGTATGTAGACTCTGAATGAAGACCATGGTCAATAAAGCGCTGACTGTAGACTCTGGGTGCTGGGTCCCTTAACATGTAGTTTGAGTGTGTAGACTCTGAATGAAGACCATGGACAATAGAGCGCTGACTGTAGACTCTGGGTGCTGGGTCCCTTAACATGTAGTTCGAGTGTGTAGACTCTGAATGAAGACCATGGTCAATAGAGCACTGACTGTAGACTCTGGGTGCTGGGTCCCTTAGCATGTAGTTCGAGTGTGTAGACTCTGAATGAAGACCATGGTCAATAGAGTGCTGACTGTAGACTCTGGGTGCTGGGTCCCTTAGCATGTAGTTTGAGTGTGTAGACTCTGAATGAAGACCATGGTCAATAGAGTGCTGACTGTAGACTCTGGGTGCTGGGTCCCTTAACATGTAGTTTGAGTGTGTAGACTCTGAATGAAGACCATGGTCAATAGAGTGCTGAATGTAGACTATGGGTGCTGGGTCCCTTAACATGTAGTTTGAGTGTGTAGACTCTGAATGAAGACCATGGTCAATAGAGCGCTGACTGTAGACTCTGGGTGCTGGGTCCCTTAACATGTAGTTCGAGTGTGTAGACTCTGAATGAAGACCATGGTCAATAGAGCGCTGACTGTAGACTCTTGGTGCTGGGTCCCTTAACATGTAGTTCGAGTGTGTAGACTCTGAATGAAGACCATGGTCAATAGAGCGCTGACTGTAGACTCTGGGTGCTGGGTCCCTTAACATGTAGTTCGAGTGTGTAGACTCTGAATGAAGACCATGGTCAACAGAGCGCTGATTCTACGATTCACGGTAGCAACTCAGGACAAAAAGAGACGGCCTTTCTCTACTCGGCTGGAAGTGAAAGAAAACACTTTTTATTAAGTAATACCGTTAAGTTCACGTAGTTAGTTACCATGGTAACGGACCTATGAGTTTGACTTTCCTGACTTTAATAGAACGGAAAACACAGATTTTCCCTCGGGCTACTCAAGAGTTTTCACTTAACCTGCTTTCTGGAGTACCGGTGACCGGTTCTTGACCTCCCCAGGCACTAGTCCCAGTCCCCAGCTGTCAGTCAGCCATCGGGTGGTCTCTCCAAACGACACCGTGGAGGTCATCTGCTCGCCGCCGCGCCCGCCGGTCTACAAATGTCTCTTCTACCGAGACCAGGACACCGTCGCCGAGGGACCCTGCCGACGCAAGCTGACGGGCAGCCAACTGGCCCGCTGGGCGACACCCGCCGTACTACTTCCTGTCAACCTGACCTGCCGCTACCGACCCCAGGAAGACGTCTACTTCCTCTCAGACGCCAGCAGCAACAACGTGCTGCTTGTAGTCGCTAACGACTACAAAACACCAGAATAAATGTTGGAATTATAATTGATAACAATCAATCAGTCAAAGTTGACTTATATAGCCCTAAATCACGAGTGTCTCAAAGGGCTGCACAAGCCAAAACGACATCCTCGGCTCAGATCCCACATCAGGGCAAGGAAAAACTCAACCCAATGGGTTAACAACTAAAACAATAAAGAAAATACCATCCAAATATCACTTGTAATAAATAATATTGAATAAGTCTGTTGGTGTTGCCATGGTGACCAACAACAACACATGACTTCCGCATCTGTTCATTTTTTTTATTTTTTTTTTGCAGTTAAACAATCATAATATTCCTATTTTATTCTTACATGGGAACAAAAAACAATAATAAAAATGTCAGAAAAAAATTGGAACGTGATGAAAAAAATAAAAACATTTACAATTAATAATTACTAATAAAATACTTAGTCACCAATAACACAAAGTTGTGTATATATTTTTAGATTTAAAAAAAAGTATATATAACATTTTAAACTTTTTATTAAGCCATTGAATTAAAATATTAGAAGCTCTCAAAATAATACACAAATATACATATATTTAAAATATAAACAAACTTTATTGAGTTAATCATTTTAATAAACACTGTTAAATGTGTAACTGAACAATAATATTCTCGTTTGACACACCAGGTTATGCAGTTAAACAATCATAATATTCCTATTTTATTGTTACATGGGGGGGAAAAAAACAATAATAAAAATGTAAGAAAGAAAATGCAAAAAAAATTTGGTGAATGTGATGAAAAAAACATTGAAAAAAAACAAACAATAATTACTAATAATATACGTAGTAACCAATAACATAAAGTTGTGTATATATTTTTAGAATTTAAAAAAATAAAATACTTGACTTTTTTATCAAGCGGCCCTGGGTGGAAAAAGTTAAACAATCATATTATTGATTGTTTAACTATTGTACTATTTTATTTTTACATGGGAAAATAACAATAATAAAAATATTTTAAAAAAGAGAAAAAATTTTGGAATGTAATGAAAAAAATATATATTTTTAAACTAATAATACTAATATACTTAGTCACTTATAACACTTGGATTTTTTTGAAAATAAAATACTTGACTTTTCAGCAAGTGGCCATTGGTGGAAAAAGTTTAGACACCCTTGAATTAAAATATTAAAAGCTCTCAAAATAATACAAAAATATACATATATTTAAAATATAAACAAACTATAGTGAGTTAATTATTTTAATAAACACTGTTAAATGTGAAACTGAACAATAATATTCTAGTTTGACACACCAGGTTATGCAGTTAAATAATCATAATATTCCTATTTTATTCTTACATGGGGGAAAAATAATAATAATAAAAATGTAAGAAAGAAAATGCAAAAAAAATTGGGTGAATGTGATGAAAAAAACATTTTAAAAAAAAAACCTGAATAATTACTAATAATATACGTAGTCACCAATAACACAAAGTTGTGTATATATTTTTAGAATATAAAGAAATAAAATACTTGACTTTTTATCAAGCGGCCCTGGATGGAAAAAGTTAAACAATCATATTATTGATTGTTTAACTATTGTACTATTTTATTACTTACATGGGAAAATAACTATAAGAAAAAAGAGAAAAAAAATTGGAATGTAATGAAGAAAATATATCTTTTTAAACTAATAATAATAATATACTTAGTCAACTATAACACAAAGTTTTGCATATATTTTGTAGCATTTTTTGAAAATAAAATACTTGACTTTTCGGTGGAAAAAAGTTTAGACACCCTTGAATTTAAATATTACAAGCTCTCAAAATAATACAAAAATACACATATTTAAAATACAAACAAACTTTAGTGAGTTAATGATTTTTATAAACACTGTTAAATGTGTAACTGAACAATAATATTCTCGTTTGACACACCAGGTTATGCAGTTAAACAATCATAATATTCCTATTTTATTCTTACATGGGGGAAAAATAATAATAATAAAAATGTAAGAAAGAAAATGCAAAAAAATTGGGTGAATGTGATGAAAAAAACATTTAAAAAAAACCCTGAATAATTACTAATAATATACGTAGTCACCAATAACACAAAGTTGTGTATACATTTTTAGAATATAAAGAAATAAAATACTTGACTTTTTATCAAGCGGCCCTGGATGGAAAAAGTTAAACAATCATATTATTGATTGTTTAACTATTGTACTATTTTATTCTTACATGGGAAAATAACTATAAGAAAAAAGAGAAAAAAATTTGGAATGTAATGAAGAAAAAATATATTTTCAAACTAATAATAATAATATACTTAGTCAACTATAACACAAAGTTTTGCATATATTTTGTAGCATTTTTTGAAAATAAAATACTTGACTTTTCGGTGGAAAAAAGTTTAGACACCCTTGAATTAAAATATTACAAGCTCTCAAAACAATACAAAAATATACATATATTTAAAATACAAACAAACTTTAGTGAGTTAATGATTTTAATAAACACTGTTAAATGTGTAACTGAACAATAATATTCTCGTTTGACACACCAGGTTATGCAGTTCAACAATCATAATATTCCTATTTTATTTTTACATGGGGGGGGGAAAAAAACAATAATAAAAATGTGAGGAAAAAAAGAGCAAAAACATTGGAATGTAATGAAAAAAATGATTTTTTTTAAACTAATAATAATAATATACTTAGTCACCTATAACACAAAGTTTAGCATATATTTTTTGAAAATAAAATTCTTGACCTTTCAGCAAGCTGCCATTGGTGGAAAAAGTTTAGACACCCTTGAATTAAAATATTAAAAGCTCTCAAAATAATAAAAAAATATACATATATTTAAAATACAAACAAACTATGAGTTAATTATTTTAATAAACACTGTTAAATGTGTAACTGAACAATAATATTCTCGTTTGACACACCAGGTTTTGCAGTTAAACGATCATAATATTCCTATTTTATTCTTACATGGGGAAAAAACACAATAAAAATGTGAGAAAAAAGAGCAAAAAAATTGGAATGGGATGAAAAAAACATTTTAAAAAATCGCGAATAATTACTAATAATATACGTAGTCACCAATAACACAAATTTGTGTATATAATAATAATAATACATTTTATTTGGTACAGCGCTTTTCAGTGTACTCAAAGACGCTTTACAGGATAAAAATTTAAATATAAAACAATTCAAAGTAATAATACATATATATTTGTAGAATAAAAAAAAAACTATCATAATATTCCTATTTTATTCTTACATGGGAAAAAACAATAAGAAAAAAGAGCAAAAAAATTGGAATGTAATGAAAAAAATATATATTTTTGAACTAATAATACTAATATACTTAGTCACCTATAACACGAAGTTTTGCATACATTTTTTTGTAGCATTTTTTGAAAATAAAATACTTTACTTTTCAGCAAGCGGCCATTGGTGGAAAAAGTTTAGACAGCCTTAAACTAAAATAGTAAAATAAAATAAAAATAAAAATAAAAAAATACACATATACTATATAAATTACAACCACCATAATAAACACTGTTAAATGTGTAACTGAACATTAATATTCTCGTACAGGCTAAGTAGTGCAGTTATTCCGCATTTGTTGACGTCAAAGACACACACACTGACAGCGGCATGCCGGGAGGAGGAGTCTGAGAAATAGACTCCACTTCCCAGCATGCCCCGCGCCTTTTCTTCCCCGCTTCCTTCCTTCCTGCAGCCGTCCAACAGAAAGATGTCGAGCAGACGCGGCGGCCCGGAGACTCCGAGGCGAGCGTGAACGGAACCATCTCCCAGCAAAATGGCGGCACGGCGGCGACTGGCGGGACGGAAGCCGAGCTCAGCGTCTCCTACTCGGCCTTGAGGCACACACGAGCGCCGCTGGAGCTCCGGAGCACTGAACTGAACTGAACCGAGTCGAGCCGAGCCGAGCCGAGCCGAGCCGCCATCCCGCCAGTGATGGGCGGCAGCTTGCAGGACTGACGCGTCCCTGAGAGCAGACCTGATCCACGTCCCCCTTCAGGTGAGTCCGGCACACATGTGGTCCGGTTGGGAGTCTCGTTAGCACACCGGAAGTGCTGCGCGGTGAAATTGATGGTCGTCAGCTGACACATGACGTCACAGGTCAATTGGGTGGAGCCACTTTGACTTTTTTCCCTCCCTTTAACTGTAAATAAGTAAGAATTTCCTGACTCGGTTGTCATGACACGCACTTCCTGTTTACACTTCGTAATGGTCTAATCCAGATCCAATCCAGGTTTTGGTCACTAAATCTTACGTGTTTGCAGCGCCATGGAGCGCTCCGGCAGCATCCAGCTGGACATTCCGGACTTCAGTAATTCGGTTCTGTCCCACCTGAACCAGCTGCGGGTCCAAGGGCGCTTGTGTGACATCGTGGTCCACGTTCAGGGTCAGAGCTTCCGGGCCCACAAGGTGGTCCTCGCCGCCAGCTCGCCGTACTTCCGGGACCACATGTCCCTGAGCCAGATGAGCACGGTGTCGCTGACGGTGATCCGGAACCCGTCCGTGTTCGAGCAGCTGCTGGGGTTCTGCTACACGGGTCGCCTGAGCCTGCAGCTGTGCGACATCATCAGCTACCTGACGGCCGCCAGCTTCCTGCAGATGCAGGACGTCATCGACCGCTGCACGCACATCCTGGAAGGAATCCACCTCAAGATAAGCCTGGTCGACCCGGACCACCGGCCCACGGACCAGGAGGGGGTGCCGCCGCGCCCCCGCACCTTGGAGGCGCCGGTCAGAGGAGCCCGTCATCCGTTACCGCTCGGCTCCAGCGTGGACGCGGCCAGCCCCGGCGAGGAGACGCTCAGCCCGACGTCGGGACCTTGCGGGCCGGAGCAACCCGGCGTCTCGGTCAACCGGGCGGCCAAAGAACCCATCCTCCGCATCAACCGGGCGGGCCAGTGGTACGTGGAAGCCGGCAGCGAGGCGGACGAGAGCTCCTCCGTAGACGGCATCACCATCAAGACGGAGCGGACGGAGCAGTGGATCGGGACGGGGCGCGAGCGGGAGGAGGCGGGCCTGGCCGAGGCGGGCGGCGCCATGCTGATCGACGTGTCGGGACACGGTACAACGGCGCCGGGGACGCCGGGAGCCTGCGGCGTACGACCGTCCAGCAGCCTCGGCGACGCTGACAGGTGAAGACCGTCCTCCAGTCCCCGCTTCTCCTCGCCGTCTTGACGCGTATTTGTGTGTGTGTCAGGTTCAGCCCCACGGGGAGCGTCCTGGTCCTCGCCGACCACCCAAGAGCGAAGAGCGAATCCCCGAGCCGGACCGACGACCCGGGACACGCCAGCTCCCAGGTAACCGTTCAGTTTGATGACACAATCAATCAACACAGAAAAAGGTCAAGTGAAATAACAGACAGACAGGGCTTTGATGTCCGTAACACACACACACATATATATATATATATATTCTAGGGGTGTAACGGTACACAAAAAATTTGGTTCGGCACGTACCTCGGTTTAGAGGTCACGGTTCGGTTCATTTTCAGTACAGTAAGAAAACAACAAAATATAAATGTTTTGGTTATTTATTTACCAAATTTGTAAACAATGGCTTTATCCTTTTAACATTGGGAACACTATAATAATTCTGCCCACGTTAATCAACATTAAACTGCCTCAAGTTGTTGCTCGGATTAAATAAAATGACAAAACTTTTCTTCTACATATAAAAAGTGCAACATTAAACAGTTTCAAGTCAACTCATCATGCTTAAAGGCCTACTGAAATGAATTTTTTTTATTTAAACGGGGATAGCAGATCTATTCTATGTGTCATACTTGATCATTTCGCGATATTGCCATATTTTTGCTGAAAGGATTTAGTATAGAACAACGACGATAAAGATCGCAACTTTTGGTATCTGATAAAAAAAAAGGCTTGCCCCTACCGGAAGTAGCGTGACGTAGTCAGTTGAACATATACGCAAAGTTCCCTATTGTTTACAATGATGGCCGCATGAAGTGAGAGAGATTCGGACCGAGAAAGCGACAATTTCCCCATTAATTTGAGCGAGGATGAAAGATTTGTGGATGAGTAAAGTGCAAGTGAAGGACTAGTGGGGAGTTGAAGCTATTCAGATAGGGAAGATGCTGTGAGAGCCGGGGGTGACCTGATATTCAGCTGGGAATGACTACAACAGTAAATAAACACAAGACATATATATACTCTATTAGCCACAACACAACCAGGCTTATATTTAATATGCCACAAATTAATCCTGCATAAAAACACCTGCGTGTTTGTTATGCTAGCTCCTAGCTCCTCTGCTAGCTCCTAGCTCCATAGAACACGCCAATACAATTCAAACACCTGATCAACACACACAATCACTCAGCCCAAAAGACCGTTCACCTAACCCAAGGTTCATAAAGCTTATATATTTTTAAAAAGTTACGTACATACGCAAAAAAAAGTTGCGCACATACGGTCAAGCGATCAAATGTTTAGAAGCCAAAGCTGCATACTCACAGTAGCACGTCTGCGTCTTTGTCATCCAAATCAAAGTAATCCTGGTAAGAGTCTGTGTTGTCCCAGTTCTCTACAGGCGTCTGTGTATCGAAGTCAAAAGTCCTCCTGGTTAGAGTCTCTGTTATCCGAGTTCTTCCATCTTGACTGCATCTTTCGGGAATGTAAACAAAGAAGCGCCGGCTGTGTACTGTTGTTGCTGACTACGTTCGAAAAATACGTCCATTTCGCACCGACAACTTTCTTCTTTGCTTGCTCGGCTTCCTTCTCCATAATGCAATGAACATGATTGCAACAGATTCACGAACACAGATGTCCAGAATACTGTGGAATTATGAAATGAAAACAGAGCTTTTTCGTATTGGCTTCAATGTGGAAGGCATACCCGTGTTCCCCGGTCTACGTCACGCGCATACGTCATCCTCAGAGGCGTTTCGAACCGGAAGTTTAGCGGCAAATTTAAAATGTCACTTTATAAGTTTGGTATTGGCATGTGTTATAATGTTCAGATTTCATCATTGATATATAAACTATCAGACTGCGTGGTCGGTAGTAGTGGCTTTCGGCCTACTGAAAGCCACTACTAGCGACCACGCAGTCTGATAGTTTATATATCAATGATGAAATCTTAACATTGCAACACATGCCAATACGGCCGGGTTAACTTATAAAGTGCCATTTTAAAATTCCCGCCGCACTTCCGGTTGAAAAACTCCTTTGGATATGATTTATGCGCGTGACGTCACAAAATCCACGGACGTGGTTGGACCCCGTCGAACCCGATACAGAAACCTCTTGTTTTCTTCGACAAAATTCCACAGTATTCTGGACATCTGTGTTGGTGAATATTTTGCAATTTGTTTAATGAACAATGGAGGCTGCAAAGAAGAACGTTGTAGGTGGGATCGATCGGTGTATTAGCGGCTAAGTACAATACTTACAGCAACACAACAAGGACTACTTACTACGCCTAGCCGATGCTAGCCGCCAAACCCACGGATGAAGTCCTTCGTCGCGCCGTCGAACGCAGGTGAGCACGGGTGTTGATGGGAAGATGAGGGCTGGCTGGCGTAGGTGGAGCGCTAATGTTTTTATCATAGTTCTGTGCGGTCCGGTTGCTAAGTTGCTAAATTAGCCTTAGCGTCGTTAGCAACAGCATTGTTAAGCCTTACCAGGCTGAGAATTTTTAACCGTGTAGTTACATGTACATGGTTTAATAGTATTGTTGATCTTCTGTCTATCCTTCCAGTCAGGGGTTTATTTATTTTGTTTCTATCTTCATTTGAGAACGATGCTATCACGTTAGCTCAGTAGCTATGTGTGTCACCGATGTATTGTCGTGGAGATAAAAGTCACTTTAAATGTCCATTTCGCGTTCTCGACTCTCATTTTCAAGAGGATATAGTATCCGAGGTGGTTTAAAATACAAATCCGTGATCCACAATAGAAAAAGGAGAGAGTGTGGAATCCAATGAGCCAGCTTGTACCTAAGTTACGGTCAGAGCGAAAAAAGATACGTC
This sequence comes from Entelurus aequoreus, assembly GCF_033978785.1. Classification (NCBI taxonomy): domain Eukaryota; kingdom Metazoa; phylum Chordata; class Actinopteri; order Syngnathiformes; family Syngnathidae; genus Entelurus; species Entelurus aequoreus. The sequence continues at coordinate 11,367,006 of NC_084750.1, read as the reverse complement.
CTGCACTGCCTCTCCAGTCCTTCACTTTTACGTTCCTCATCTACGAATCTTTCATCCTCGCTCAAATTAATGGGGTAATCGTCACTTTCTCGGTCCAAATCTCTCTCGCTCCATTGTAAACAACGGGGACTTGTGAGGAATACTAGCTCCTGTGACGTCACGCTACTTCCGGTACAGGCAAGGCTTTTTTTTTATCAGCGAGCAAAAGTTGCGAACTTTATCGTCGATTTTCTCTACTAAATCCTTTCAGCAAAAATATGGCAATATCGCGAAATGATCAAGTATGACACATAGAATGGATCTGCTATCCCCGTTTAAATTAAAAAAAATCATTTCAGTAGGCCTTTAATTTATTGCAGCATTTGGGAAGCCTGTAGTTGATTTTTATTATGTAAATGTTATATTTTTATCAACATGTGATAGCAGGGACCCTGCCATTCAAAACTAGGCTGCTGCATTACTAATGATTAATGTAACTATAGCTGAAAAAATGGTACAATAGCAATAGGAGAGACTATTCATGCCTGAACACCATGGAGTTCATGTAGGCTAAATGATGCACTTACATTATTATATCAACTATCAGAGGCAGAAACTCTTCATTTAACATAATGTCCTTTTTTTTGCTGCTTCAACACAGCTCAATCAACACAGGAAAAGGTAAAGTGAAATAACAGACAGACAGGGCTTTGCTGTCCGTAACACACACATACACACCGTAAAATGAGCTAACGTTACGCTAAAAGCAAATTAGCCTTCACCTCAAGCCAGGACTGCGAGCGAGCTGAGCTGCCGTTTATATTTCTAGAAGGTCAACGGGCTCATAGCGATGTTACTACTACAAACCCCGTTTCCATATGAGTTGGGAAATGGTGTTAGATGTAAATATAAACGGAATACAATGATTTGCAAATCCTTTTCAACCCATATTCAGTTGAATGCACTACAAAGACAACATATTTCATGTTCAAACTCATAAACTTTATTTATTTTTTGCAAATAATAATTAACTTAGAATTTCATGGCTGCAACACGTGCCAAAGTAGTTGGGAAAGGGCATGTTCACCACTGTGTTACATGGCCTTTCCTTTGAACAACACTCAGTAAAGGTTTGGGAACTGAGGAGAAACTTTTTTGAAGCCTCTCAGGTGGAATTCTTTCCCATTCTTGCTTGATGTACAGCTTAAGTTGTTCAACAGTCCGGGGGTCTCCATTGTGCTATTTTAGGCTTCATAATGCACCACACATTTTCAATGTCTGGACTACAGGCAGGCCAGTCTAGTACCCGCACTCTTTTACTATGAAGCCACGTTGATGTAACACGTGGCTTGGCATTGTCTTGCTGAAATAAGCAGGGGCGTCCATGGTAACGTTGCTTGGATGGCAACATATGTTGCTCCAAAACCTGTATGTACCTATCAGCATTAATGGTAAGTTACCCATGTCTTGGGCACTAATACACCCCCATACCATCACACATGCTGGCTTTTACACTTTGCGCCTAGAACAATCCGGATGGTTCTTTTCCTCTTTGGTCCGGAGGACACGACGTCCACAGTTTCCAAAAACAATTTGAAATGTGGACTCGTCAGACCACAGAACACTTTTCCACTTTGTATCAGTCCATCTTAGATGAGCTCAGGCCCAGCGAAGCCGACGGCATTTCTGGGTGTTGTTGATAAACGGTTTTCACCTTGCATAGGAGAGTTTTAACTTGCACTTACAGATGTAGCGACCAACTGTAGTTACTGACAGTGGGTTTCTGAAGTGTTCCTGAGCCCATGTGGTGATATCCTTTACACACTGATGTGGCTTGTTGATGCAGTACAGCCTGAGGGATGGAAGGTCACGGGCTTAGCTGCTTACGTGCAGTGATTTCTCCAGATTCTCTGAACCCTTTGATGATATTACGGAGCGTAGATGGCGACATCCCTAAATTCCTTGCAATAGCTGCTTGAGAAAGGTTTTTCTTAAACTGTTCAAATTTGCTCACACATTTTGTTGACAAAGTGGTGACCCTCGCCCCCATCCTTGTTTGTGAATGACTGAGCATTTCATGGAATCTACTTTTATACCCAATCATGGCACCCACCTGTTCCCAATGAGCCTGCACACCTGTGGGATGTTCCAAATAAGTGTTTGATGAGCATTCCTCAACTTGATCAGTATTTATTGCCACCTTTCCCAACTTCTTTGTCACGTGTTGCTGCCATCAAACTCTAAAGTTAATGATTATTTGCACAAAAAAAAAATGTTTATGAGTTTGAACATGAAATATGTTGTCTTTGTAGCATATTCAACTGAATATGGCTTGAAAATGATTTGCAAATCATTGTATTCCGTTTATATTTACATCTAACACCATTTCCCAACTCATATGGAAACGGGGTTTGTACGTTTTGTTTGGAAGCTCTGACTGAAGGTTGTCTGTGCGCCAGGGGGAGGAGCCGGCGGCCTACGAGGACTACGTGAGGGATCAGGCGGGCGACCGCTGGTTCCGCTACAACCCGCGGCTAACGTGCATCTACTGCTGCAAGTCCTTCAACCAGAAAGGCAGCCTGGACCGCCACATGCGCCTGCACATGGGCATCACGCCCTTCGTGTGCCGCCTGTGCGGGAAGAAGTACACGCGCAAGGACCAGCTGGAGTACCACATCCGCAAGCACACGGGCAACAAGCCCTTCACGTGCCGCCTCTGCGCCAAGAGCTTCCCCTTCCAGGCCATCCTCAACCAGCACCTGCGCAAGAACCACCCGGGCCACGACACCCACAGCGCCTCGCCCGAGACCACCACCGCCTCCCTCACGTCGAGGGGAGGCCCGGGCGACGACGCCTCCCCCGGGCGGGAGGAGACCGAAGCGGGCGGCGGAGGCGGCGCGGCGTACAACGACGGCCCCCACCCGTCGGTCACCACCACGGGGCCCGACTGATACGGCGCCCTCCCGTTCACCCCACCCCCTCCTCCTCCACGCCACTTCAGCCAATCACGTCCTTCCTCTCTGCCTCCTGACAATCAGCCGGCCCGGTATCGGCGACTTCATCACACCGCAAGATTTTTAGCGAGATCCGACGTTCAAACCCCGACCCGGACCGGAGCCGGTTTGGGTCTTTTGAGCGGTCCGACCGATCGTTGAGTTCGGGTCTCAACGGACAAACCTCAGATAAGCTAAGCAGCTCAGTTACCTCTCGTCAGCACGCAATACACCACCGGGGGGCGCTCCATCCTCACCAGTTTCCTCAAACTTCCTGGATCAGGAATGAAAGCAAAGAGGCGACATTTTAATCACTCAAAGATTGCTTCTTTTTGTTTTGTTTTTGTTTTTTAACTCGTGTACTAACCGCGCTTAAATAAAAACTAGTTTCCTCGCGATCAAAGCGGCGACGCCGGGTTAGTTTTTGCCACCACCCGCCTAATAAGTCCTTAGGAGGAAGAGATGATGCAGTATTATCTGCTCCCAGATACTACCGTCATGCTTCAGTCCCTCGCAGGGTTCTCACAGGAATGAGGCAAAAAAAATAAAAAATAGGACCTCAGGAACTGTGGCGTAACAGACAAAATACTCCTGAGCTTTGACCAACCGGTGCACCGCCGCTCCACCGGAGGTCAAAGGTCGCCCGCCAAACAACTCGAGCACTTGATCATGAAAAAAAAAAAAAAAAAAGTGTCGACTCGCGCGTGAACCACATTTTTTTTTTATTTTTTATGCAAGGGCGGGACTCGCCGTCTCCTGCCAGGTGGGCCGGCGAAAGTAGCGGCGAGGTGACGCTCGCTCGCAAAACGTACTTGTACAAAACCACATCACCTCAACCTTGATTGGCTGAGCCCCGCTGGGCCCCGCCTCCTCACGACACTTTACCTCACCCCGGTCCCGGCAAGAGTCCACGCCACCTGGCAGAGAACGGGAAAAAACGCCGATTCCGGTCCCGCGTGCAGCAAGCGCGGTCCGTTCAGGTTCTACCAAGACTCGGGAGTTCTGTGGTACCTCATGTCCTCATCCTCTGACCTCTGACCTTCTCCTGAAGGCCACAAACGTTTTTTTTTGTTTTTTTTTTAACCGATTGACTGCTTTTAAACTGCTGAAGGATCCATTTAGAACATTTTTAACAAGCCGGAGGCGAAAGTTTGATGTTACGTGCCAACGTCAGGGGGC
>NC_084750.1:11352855-11357855 GCF_033978785.1 Entelurus aequoreus | reverse complement strand
CCTGGAGAAAAATCTACTCCCAAGTGGGCCGGACTGGTAAAATCACGGCACGATAACTTAAAAATAAAGACAACTTCAGATTGATTTCTTTGTTTAAAAATAGAACAAGCACATTCTGAAATTGTACAAATCATAATGTTGTTGGGTTGTTGTTGTTTTTTACACTTACATGTTGCGGTTAGTAGTATTCTATCTTTATTTGTCGTTATTTATATTTTCTGTCAACTCATTGGTGTTAATTTTTAATCTATCAAGATAAAAAATAATATCAAAATCAAATTACAGGATGTTATTTATGTAGTTTGCTCATATTCCTCGACTGATGCACTAACATCATGTGGTTTATTTTGAACATATGTAGCATCATCTACAAAGATACAAATAACTGCTATTGCGACATCTAGTGGACACATTTAGAACAACAGTTTCTTTCATTTAAAAATTCCGGCTCATTTTTATACTTAGCAAACTCACCCCGCGGGCCGGATAAAACCTGTTCGCGGGCCTGATCCGGCCCACGGGCCGTATGTTTGACACCACTGATATATAATGTAGGAACCAGAATATTGATAACAGAAAGAAATGGGGGGAGGGAGGTTTTTTGGGTTGGTGCACTAATTGTAAGTGTATCTTGTGTTTTTTTATGTTGATTTAATTAAAAAAAACAAAACAAAAACAAAAAAAAACGATACAGATAATAAAAAAACCGATACCGATAATTTCCGATATGACATTTTAACGCATTTATCGGCCGATAATATAGGCAGGCCGATATTATCGGACATCCCTACCTCAAAGTGCTACAGTGTATTCAAAAAATTAAAAAGATAATAAATAAAAATAAAAACTAGAACAGCCAAATAGCTAAAACTACAAACCCCGTTTCCATATGAGTTGGGAAATGGTGTTAGATGTAAATATAAACGGAATACAATGATTTGCAAATCCTTTTCAACCCATATTCAGTTGAATATGCTACAAAGACAACATATTTGATGTTCAAACTCAAACAAATAATCATTAACTTTAGAGTTTGATGGCAGCAACACGTGACAAAGAAGTTGGGAAAGGTGGCAATAAATACTGATAAAGTTGAGGAATGCTCATCAAACACTTATTTGGAACATCCCACAGGTGTGCAGGCTCATTGGGAACAGGTGGGTGCCATGATTGGGTATAAAAGTAGATTCCATGAAATGCTCAGTCATTCACAAACAAGGATGGGGCGAGGGTCACCACTTTGTCAACAAATGCCTGAGCAAATTGTTGAACAGTTTAAGAACAACCTTTCTCAAGCAGCTATTGCAAGGAATTTAGGGATTTCACCATCTACGCTCTGTAATATCATCAAAGGGTTCAGAGAATCTGGGGAAATCACTGCACGTAAGCAGCTAAGCCCGTGACCTTCCATCCGTCAGGCTGTACTGCATCAACAAACGACATCAGTGTGTAAAGGATATCACCACATGGGCTCAGGAACACTTCAGAAACCCACTGTCAGTAACCACAGTTGGTCGCTACATCTGTAAGTGCAAGTTAAAACTCTCCTATGCGAGGCGAAAACCGTTTATCAACAACACCCAGAAGCGCCGTCGGCTTCGCTGGGCCTGAGCTCATCTAAGATGGACTGATACAAAGTGGAAAAGTGTTCTGTGGTCTGACGAGTCCACATTTCAAATTGTTTTTGGAAACTGTGGACGTCGTGTCCTCCGGAACAAAGAGGAAAAGAAACATCCTGATTGTTCTAGGCGCAAAGTTGAAAAGCCAGCATGTGTGATGGTATGGGGGTGTATTAGTGCCCAAGACATGGGTAACTTACCATTAATGCTGAAAGGTACATACAGGTTTTGGAGCAACATATGTTGCCATCCAAGCAACGTTGCCATGGACGCCCCTGCTTATTTCAGCAAGACAATGCCAAGCCACGTGTTACATCAACGTGGCTTTGTAGTAAAAGAGTGTGGGTACTAGACTGGCCTGCCTGTAGTCCAGACCTGTCTCCCATTGAAAATGTGTGGTGCATTATGAAGCCTAAAATAGCACAAGGGAGACCCCCGGACTGTTGAACAACTTAAGCTGTACATCAAGCAAGAATGGGAAAGAATTCCACCTGAGAAGCTTCAAAAATGTGTCTCCTCAGTTCCCAAACCTTTACTGAGTGTTGTTAAAAGGAAAGGCCATGTAACACAGTGGTGAACATGCCCTTTCCCAACTACTTTGGCACGTGTTGCAGCCATGAAATTCTAAGTTAATTATTATTTGCAAAAAATAAATAAAGTTTATGAGTTTGAACATGAAATATGTTGTCTTTGTAGCATATTCAACTGAATATGGGTTGAAAAGGATTTGCAAATCATTGTATTCCGTTTATATTTACATCTAACACCATTTCCCAACTCATATGGAAACGGGGTTTGTAATATGCATATATTTTTTTTAAAAAGAAGGGTTTTTAAGCCTTTTTTAAAAGCATCCACAGTCTGTGGTGCCCTCAGGTGGTCAGGGAGAGCGTTCCACAGACTGTTGTTCGTAGCTTTGTCCTCGGAGGTTGGACAACACCCTTGTTTTTAATGAATACTTAGGCCTACTACGCTACTGTGTAACAGTGTCGGCCATTACGGCGAGCCAAGTGTTTTCTGAGGTTCTATAGCACCTTGAAGTAGATGGTGTTGACCAGGACCAGGACCGTGTTGGCGTCTATGGCGCCCGGCGGCAGCGTGTCCTGGATGCGGTCGTCGGTCTTGTTGGCGACCCACTGGTTGATGGCGAGGCGGGATTGTTCCGGCTGCTCCTGTAGCGCAGAGGCGAGAGCGGGAGTGAAACTCGGTCGTGGAGAAGCCGGCGTCCCAAACCCACCCTGAAGTTGAGCGGCATCAGCTTGGCGCCGTACACGGCCTCGCTGATGTTCTGGTAGGTGGCGTTGAAGCGCAGCGACTCGTCCCCGAAGAGGCGGTTGGCGGAGATCAGGTCGGTGGTGGCGTCCTTCTTCCTGTACAGGCGACAGTTGAGCTTGGCGAAGAAGAAGTGCACCTGGTCCGACGTCTTCTCCTTGATGGAATCGAACTCGAACACCTGTCGACGCAGAGCGTGGAAAATTGGCACGCCGGCTAACGAGCGCTCCGGTGACCTTCCGACCTTCATGATCTGCTGCAGCGTGTCCTCGCAGGCGCCCAGTTTGGTCATGGCGAAGGCGGTGGAGACGCTGAGGGGCGACATGAAGATGTTGCTGCCGGGCGTCCTGCTGAGCGCCACCTGCTGGTAGAGCGCCAGGGCGAAGCGTCCGTTGGCCTTGGACAGCTCCCACACTCGCGGGTTGGTGGACTCGGGGACCGGCCCCTCCGTGGGCTCCTCGGGGGCGTCGGCCTCGGGCTTGCGGTAGACGCAGCGCGGCTCCAGCGGGAGGTCTTTGGGTTTGGCGTCGCAAACGTCCACGGGGGCGGAGCCAGAGACCAGCGACAGCAGGCTCAGAAGCAACAGCCAATCGGAGGACGCCATCCTGTGGCGAGGCCAATTAGAGCAGAGATGGTTAGCATCTTGGATGTAGCACACAGGTGTTCGCTGAGGGCCACATGGCAGTTGTTTGGCCCCAGGGGGCCGATTCTAACAGTCTATACTACTGTTTATTACACCATTTTTAATGCATTTTATAAGTAGTTTTTTTAAAACTAAAATACAAGTTGCAATAATTTCACCCCAAAATGTAGTGTATATTACTGTAAATGGAAAAACAGTACTGCTGTTTTTATGGTAAAAAACATAATTTTTATTTATTTTTTATTTTTTACTGTAAATAAAAAAAATGCAATGTTATAGTAAAATTTGACAGTGAATACTTTTATTACACCATTTTTTATGCATTTTATTAGTAGATTTTGAAAAAAGTAAAATGTAAAGTTGCAATAATTTCACCTCAAAATGCAGTGTATATTACTTTAAATGGAAAAATAGTACTGCTGTTTTTATGGTAAAAAAACAATTACTTTTTTTTTTTTTTTTACTGTAAATAAAAAAAAATGCAATGTTATAGTAAAATTTGACAGTGAATACTTTTATTACACCATTTTTTATGCATTTTATTATTAGATTTTGAAGAAAGTAAAATGTAAAGTTGCAATAATTTCACCTCAAAATGCAGTGTATATTACTGTAAATGGAAAAATAGTACTGCTGTTTTTATGGTAAACAATTAAATTTTTTTTTTTTTTTTTTACTGTAAATAAAAAAAAATGCAATGTTATAGTAAAATTTGACAGTGAATACTTTTATTACACAATTTTTTATGCATTTTATTAGTAGATTTTGAAAAAACTAAAATGTAAAGTTGCAATAATTTCACCTCAAAATGCAGTGTATATTACTGTAAATGGAAAATAGTACTGCTGTTTTTATGGTAAACAATTAAAAAATTTTTTTTTTTTTACTGTAAATAAAAAAAATGCAATGTTATAGTAAAATTTGACAGTGAATACTTTTATTACACCATTTTTTATGCATTTTATTAGTAGATTTTGAAAAACTAAAATGTAAAGTTGCAATAATTTCACCTCAAAATGCAGTGTATATTACTGTAAATGGAAAAATAGTACTGCTGTTTTTATGGTAAACAATTAAAAATTTTTTTTTTTTTTTACTGTAAATAAAAAAAAAATGCAATGTTATAGTAAAATTTGACAGTGAATACTTTTATTACACCATTTTTTATGCATTTTATTAGTAGATTTAAAAAAAATAAAATGTAAAGTTGCAATAATTTCACCTAAAAATGTAGTGTATATTACTGTAAATGGAAAAATAGTACTGCTGTTTTTGTGGTAAAAACATAATTTTTTTAAATTTGTTTTTTTTACTGTAAATTTTAAAAAATGCAATGTTATAGTAAAATTTGACAGTGAACACTTTTATTACACCATTTTTTATGCATTTTATTAGTAGATTTCAAAAAACTAAAATGTAAAGTTGCAATAATTTAACCTCAAAATGTAGTGTATATTACTGTAAAT
>NC_084750.1:11330045-11352835 GCF_033978785.1 Entelurus aequoreus | reverse complement strand
GCTACCTAAATCACTTTAAAATGTTTATAACAAGGACATCAATTTAAGGGCTTTTGTACTGTTTTGATTGATAACCCATCCATCCAACCAATTTTCTACTGCTTTTCCCTTTCAAACCAATTAGAAAATGTAGGCCTTACTTTCATAAATCGACATTTATGTAGAAAAAAATTTGCCTGGAGCATAATAATGTTGACAAACATTTCTATGTTACAGTCGTTTACAAAAATACCAAATTTGATCTCTTCTATAGAGAATGGGAACATCTCCACACCCTTGTTTAAAATAGACAAATAAAATAAGGCAATTCAGAACGGAACGGAAGTGGTTGACATTTGGCGCATGCGCAAACGGATCGGGTAGCTCAGCAGACCATAGACATCTTATAAGTAGACGCAGCATGGAGCGCTACTGCCTACAGTCGCTGACGAGACGCGGGGCCGCCATCTTGGAGTGGTGATCCGCTCCACTCAGTGCAATTCATTTGGCAGGAGCAATGAACTGTCAGCGCATTTAATTCATCTTACCTCACTCAATACCACTGATTTTCACGCGGTTTTTTGTCATACGTGTAGCTATGATGAAGGACACATGTTTTGGTGTATTTTATTATTAATAGTTTGCTTATAAGTAATATAATATTCTTATATGCTATAAGTGACCAGACATCCGAGATCAAAACTGGGAATATAATCCCAGAGAAGGGGGGGAAAAAACGGTCAGCTATTTTTAAGTTGAAGAAACAATATGATTAGGTTATATATACATGCATATATCCTACATAAACAATGTATGAATACATTAGATATCAATATATCTTATAGACTGTATCTCTGTTGCTGCAGCAGCAGAGAGTTTATTCTGTCTTGACACTTTGCATTGATATTTTGTATTACATTCTTCCCTTAAATGATAATGTTTACAGTGATTGTTTTATATGTATTTTTTATGTATGTCGCTTTGGATAAAAGCGTCTGCCAAATACTTCAACATAAACATATTTAAACACCTGCAAGTGTTTATATCAGCTAAAACCACCAATCTGTTTCAATGGATTCAGAATAAAACCAAATTCTGTTTTACCCAACAATGTTAGTATTTGAATATTGTTACTTGAAGACTTATTCCTGGTTACAATTATACTGTTAAGAAAGTATTGTCTTATACTTTGCCTAAAATGAGAATACATCACAATCAGTGGTGGCTGGTGAATTTTGTTTTAGGTGGGGCTGAAAGTTTGTAAACCAAACCCCTGTAGGGGGGTCATCCTCCCCCAGAAGATTTCTTTGTGATTTTCACATACAAATGAAGCATTCTGGTGCAGTCTGACAAAATAATGAAGACAAAATAGAAAATGTCATAGGTTTGCAGAGAACTATATACAATATGCACACTGAAGGCATGATGCCACCATAGGTTTGCAGAGAACTGTAATAATCAAGTAATATTCTTTTCACAAAATACAACCAATAGTACGTTAATGTTAAATCTTACTTCAATCAATCAATCAATCAATGTTTATTTATATAGCCCTAAATCACAAGTGTCTCAAAGGGCTGTACAAGCCACAACGACATCCTCGGTACAGAGCCCACATACGGGCAAGGAAAAACTCACCCCAGTGGGACGTCGGTGAATGACTATGAGAAACCTTGGAGAGGACTGCATATGTGGGTAACCCCCCCCTCTAGGGGAGACCGAAAGCAATGGATGTCGAGTGGGTCTGACATAACATTGTGAAAGTCCAGTCCACAGTGGATCCAACACATCAGCGGGAGTCCAGTCCACAGCGGGGCCAACAGGAAACCATCCCGAGCGGAGACGGGTCAGCAGCGCAGAGATGTCCCCAACCGATGCACAGGCTAGTGGTCCACCCGGGGTCCCGACTCTGGACAGCCAGCACTTCATCCATGGCCACCGGACCTATGCAACTCCCCCTCGCAAGGGACAGGGGAGAAGAGGAGAGAAGAAAAGAAACGGCAGATCAACTGGTCTAAAAAAGGGGGGTCTATTTAAAGGCTAGATTATACAAATTAGTTTTAAGATGGGACTTAAATGCTTCTACTGAGGTAGCATCTCTAACTGTTACCGGGAGGGCATTCCAGAGTACTGGAGCCCGAATAGAAAACGCTCTATAGCCCGCAGACTTTTTTTTGGCTCTGGGAATCACTAATAAGCCGGAGTTCTTTGAACGCAGATTTCTTGTCGGGACATATGGTACAATACAATCGGCGAGATAGGCTGGAGCTAAACCGTGTAGTATTTTATACGTAAGTAGTAAAACCTTAAAGTCGCATCTTAAGTGCACAGGAAGCCAGTGCAAGTGAGCCAGTATAGACGTAATATGATCAAACTTTCTTGTTTTTGTCAAAAGCCTTGTAGCCGCATTTTGTACCAACTGTAATCTTTTAATGCTAGACATAGGGAGACTAATACGTTACAGTAATCGAGACGAGACGTAACGAACGCATGAATAATGATCTCAGCGTCGCTAGTGGACAAGATGGAACGAATTTTAGCGATATTACGGAGATGAAAGAAGGCCGTTTTAGTAACACTCTTAATGTGCGACTCAAACGAGAGAGTTGGGTCGAAGATAATACCCAGATTCTTTACCGAGTTACTTGTGAAAAGTAATCCCCCCGATTCCTATTTTCAACAGTCCGCTCATTTGAGCAGGAAAACGCTGAACACCATCTTTGTTTTCTACCTGTCAACTGTCACTTTAGGCTGCTCGCCGGCCCCTCATCACCACTTCAAGATGGCGGCCGAATTTCTCGCGTCTACTTATAAGACGTCTATGCAGCAGACCCCGGGTAAGCGAATCTAGGTGAAGACCAAGATGGCGGACTGAGCACCGGGGCTTTCCAGATAAGCTCCAAATGTACAATCTAACAGCGTTATAGGTTCATAGCTACACATATTTGTATTTTTTAAAGCCAAAAAAAAAACGGAAATTGTGTTTGAAGAAATGGAGTGTTATGTGACGTGAAGAACTGATGACAGAACCTGGCTGGACGACCACTGCTATGCTGAGATGGCGACCACGTCCAGTCAACACAAAAGAGATTCGGCGTCACCAATGGAGGAAAAAGGCAAAAACGGCAGACTTGAAGTATCCAACAATATGCTTTTGGAAAGCAGCCTGAGCCCTGAACAGAGCGTGAATGAGATATTAACCCACCATGTTGAGCAAGGTAAACAAAGGACCGCCATGATTGTTAGCTTGGAAAAGGCACTGAAGTTATTTTCTTTCTTTCTTTCTTTAGTTTATTTGGAACATGAACACACTTACAGCATAATACATCACACAGTTTCATATCATTTCACTTTACGTCATGTCCGAAAAGGAGTAGGAAGAAGCAAAGCTTATTTAATCCTACCCCTTTCCCACTTCAGAGCGTTTACAATATATAGAATCATTTACTGACCTTTTTATAATAAAATAACATCTGTGATTTAGTACACACAACAGTTTTGTAATATGTAATTAATTAATTCAGTCATTATTAACATACTGACATGAAGAATATCTTACTTTCAATAAGGTTGAAAGTATTTCTCATAATTATTCTTCTTTGTACTTTGTAAGCACTATTAATTTGAACAACCTCTTAAACTGTATCATATCAGTACAATGTCTAACTTCTTTACTTAATCCATTCCATCATTTAATTCCACATACTGATATGCTAAAGGTTGTAAGTGTTGCACGTGCATACAAATGTTTTAAATTAGATTTTCCTCTTAGGTTATATTTCTCCTCTTTAGTTGAGAAGAATTGTTGTACATTATTTGGTAGCAGGTTATAGTTTGCTTTGTACATCATTTTAGGTGTTTGCAATTTTACCAAACCACCGAACTTTAATATTTTTGACTCAATAAATAAAGTGTTTGTATGTTCTCTATATCCAACATTATGTATTATTCTAATTGATCTTTTTTGTAACACGGTTAGCGAATGTAGCGCACATTTGTAGTTATTTCCCCATATTTCTGCATACTAACTCACATATGTAACTTTAGCGAGCAGTAGAGAATATGAAGTGATTTTGGGCCCAGGATGTATTTTGCTTTATTCATTATTGAAATGTTTTTTGCCACATTATGTTGTATATTTTGTATATGAGATTTCCATTTCATTTTATCATCTATTAATACTCCCAAAAATCTGGTTTCTTTTACCCTTTCAATGTCTACTCCGTCTATTTGTATTCGTGTATGATGCTCTTTTCTACTGTTACCAAATAGCATTATTTTAGTTTTACTGAGATTCAAAGATAGTCTGTTTTTGTTTATTGGTTAATTTCTTCTGTTATTATTTGTATTATCTTCTGTGTGTTCTCTCCTGAACAGAAAGCAGTGTCGTCTGCAAATAAAACTAACTTTAAGTCATTTGTAACTTTACAAATGTCGTTTGTATAAAGATTAAACCATCTTGGTCCTAGTATTAAAGTTAAAGTTAAAAGTATTAAAGTTAAAGTTAAAATCAGAGGAGACGAAAAGCCATAAAAGAGAAGAGATCTACAGTGTTTTTATAATATTTTGTTAAAAAAACATTCTTAAATCCAATTTCGCCATTCCAGACACCCATAAATGATAACACAAATCACAATTTATATAGACTAATTATTAGAGATGTCCGATAATATCGGACTGCCAATATTATCGGCCGATAAATGCTTTAAAAATGTAATATCGGATACTATCGGTATCGGTTTCAAAAAGTAAACTTTATGACTTTTTAAAACGCCGCTGTGTACACGGACGTAGGGAGAAGTACAGAGCGCCAATAAACTTTAAAGGCACTGCCTTTGCGTGCCGACCCAATCACATAATATCTACGGCTTTTCACACACACAAGTGAATGCATGCATACTTGGTCAACAGCCATACAGGTCACACTGAGGGTAGCCGTATAAACAACTTTAACACTGTTACAAATATGCGCCACACTGTGAACCCACACCAAACAAGAATGACAAACACATTTCGGGAGAACATCCGCACCGTAACACAACATAAACACAACAGAACAAATACCCAGAACCCCTTGCAGCACTAACTCTTCCCGGACACTACAATATACACCCCCCCGCTATCCCCTACCCTCTTCCCACCTCAACCCCGCCTCCCTCAGGGAGAGCATGTCCCAAATTCCAAGCTGCTGTTTTGAGGCATGTTAAAAAAAAATAATGCACTTTTTGACTTCAATAATAAATATGGCAGTGCCATGTTGGCATTTTTTTTCCATAACTTGAGTTGATTTATTTTGGAAAACCTTGTTACATTGTTTAATGCATCCAGCGGGGCATCACAACAAAATTAGGCATAATAATGTGTTAATTCCAAGACTGTATATATCGGTATCGGTTGATATCGGAATCGGTAATTAAGAGTTGGACAATATCGGGATATCGGCAAAAAAGTCATTATCGGACATCTCTACTAATTATAATTGCACATTAAAAAACAATCTTGTAAGTAGAAATGAGCGACGTCTTCTACTTAAGAGTATTTTAGCCAGTGACTTTAGGTGGCGACTTGTCCAGGGTGTATCCCGCCTTCCTCCCGAATGCAGCTGAGATAGGCTCCAGCAACCTCCGCGACCCCGAAAGGGACAAGCGGTAGGAAATGGATGGATGGATGGACTTTAGGTTGTCAACATGTGTGTTTCTGTACTCCCAAAAGGTAGGGGTCACTGTGTTCATCTGCGGCTTGAATCCAAGTCTGGAATTTAATACGAAGTTAACTGCATCTCAGAAAGAAACCAGAATAGTTTAGTCCTGGTTTTATTGATGCTCTAAACGTGAACCCGGGCCACTGTGTTTATGTTAAACAACTTGGATACATGGAATGATATTTGGGAAAATGCCAATAAGCCCTTTAGAAGCATTAAAGGTAGGCTGACTCAATTTAAGATCTTGAATAGGTTGTATTTTACATCTTCTCCGCTGTTTAAAATGGGTGTAGTAGATAGCAAGTTATGTATGAAGTGTCGGGCAGGTGAGGGAACTGTTGTTCATTTATTGTGGGAATGTCAGAGAATAAAAAAGTTGTGGTTGAAAACAACAAAAGAAGCAATCACATTCCTTAATATAAACATCCCAATGACACTGCAAACTTGTATTCTTGGGGATCTCCATCAATTTAGTAACGTGTCATCAGAGAGTAAAAATGCTTTTCTTTCAATATGCATAATAACAAAAAGGGTAATATTAAAAAAATGGATAGATGTTGATAGTCCAACACATACTGACTGGTATACACAAGCTATGGAGATGATATCAGTAGAAAAAAAATGCATTTAGTTGAGATAATAATGAGTCATATATTGGAATATGGGATCCATTATTTAAATTTGTTTTAAAGGCCTACTGAAAGCCACTACTACCGACCACGCAGTCTGATAGTTTATATATCAATGATGAAATCTTAACATTATAACACATGCCAATACGGCCGGATTAACTTATAAAGTGACATTTTAAATTTGCCGCTAAACTTCCGGTTCGAAACGCCTCTGAGGATGACGTATGCGCGTGACGTAGCCCGGCGAACACGGGTATGCCTTCCACATTGAAGCCGATACGAAAAAGCTCTGTTTTCATTTCATAATTCCACAGTATTCTGGACATCTGTGTTCGTGAATCTGTTTCAATCATGTTCATTGCATTATGGAGAAGGAAGCCGAGCAAGCAAAGAAGAAAGTTGTCGGTGCGAAATGGACGTATTTTTCGAACGTAGTCAGCCACAACAGTACACAGCCGGCGCTTCTTTGTTTACATTCCCGAAAGATGCAGTCAAGATGGAAGAACTCGGATAACAGAGACTCTAACCAGGAGGACTTTTGATTTGGATACACAGACGCCTGTAGAGAACTGGGACAACACAGACTCTTACCAGGATTACTTTGATTTGGATGACAAAGACGCAGACGTGCTACTGTGAGTATGCAGCTTTGGCTTTTTTTTGCGTATGTACGTAACTTTTTTAAAATATATAAGCTTTATGAACCTTGGGTTAGGTGAACGGTCTTTTGGGCTGAGTGATTGTGTGTGTTGATCATGTGTTTGAATTGTATTGGCGTGTTCTATGGAGCTAGGAGCTAGCAGAGGAGCTAGGAGCTAGCATAACACGTACCGTACCGTACGTGCGCGTCACGTACGTAACTTTTTAAAAATATATAAGCTTTATGAACCTTGGGTTAGGTGAACGGTCTTTTGGGCTGAGTGATTGTGTGTGTTGATCAGGTGTTTGAATTGTATTGGCGTGTTCTATGGAGCTAGGAGCTAGCAGAGGAGCTAGGAGCTAGCATAACAAACACGCAGGTGTTATTATGCAGGATTAATTTGTGGCATATTAAATATAAGCCTGGTTGTGTTGTGGCTAATAGAGTATATATATGTCTTGTGTTTATTTACTGTTGTAGTCATTCCCAGCTGAATATCAGGTACCGTGAGTATGCAGCCTTGGCTGCTAAACATTCGATAACTTGACCGTATGTGCGCGTCACGTACGTAACTTTTTAAAAATATATAAGCTTTATGAACCTTGGGTTAGGTAAACGGTCTTTTGGGCTGAGTGATTGTGTGTGTTGATCAGGTGTTTGAATTGTATTGGCGTGTTCTATGGAGCTAGGAGCTAGCAGAGGAGCTAGGAGCTAGCATAACAAACACGCAGGTGTTTTTATGCAGGATTAATTTGTGGCATATTAAATATAAGCCTGGTTGTGTTATGGCTAATAGAGTATATATATGTCTTGTGTTTATTTACTGTTGTAGTCATTCCCAGCTGAATATCAGGTCACCCCCGGCTCTCACAGCATCTTCCCTATCTGAATAGCTTCAACTCCCCACTAGTCCTTCACTTGCACTTTACTCATCCACAAATCTTTCATCCTCGCTCAAATTAATGGGGAAATTGTCGCTTTCTCGGTCCGAATCTCTCTCACTTCATGCGGCCATCATTGTAAACAATAGGGAACTTTGCGTATATGTTCAACTGACTACGTCACGCTACTTCCGGTAGGAGCAAGCCTTTTTTTTATCAGATACCAAAAGTTGCAATCTTTATCGTCGTTGTTCTATACTAAATCCTTTCAGCAAAAATATGGCAATATCGCGAAATGATCAAGTATGACACATAGAATAGATCTGCTATCCCCGTTTGAATAAAAAAAATTCATTTCAGTAGGCCTTTAACTATTAAATGAACCAAAAATATGACTTATTCTATCTTTGTGGAAAATATTGGACACAATGTGTTGTCAAGTTTATGAGATGCGATGCAAGTGTAAGCCACTGTGACACTATTGTTCTTTTTTTTCTTTTCTTTTTTTTATTAATATAAAAAAAAAAATAGTATGGGAAAGTGTGACTCATACCTTGTTTACTTCTCTGACGGCCTCATTAATTTTTTTGTAATCATTCAGAAACATCCAACACAGCTAAAGTGCTCCAAACATGGGGTAGTGTGGAGATGAAGTGTTTGGCATATTACCCATTGTAATTTGTAGTGGCATTGGATGGATGTCATTTTGAATTGGGTATGGTGCTTAGAGTTTAAAAAAAAAAATTTAATGGATCATGTCTAAGCCAAATTTTGTTTGTGTGCCGCAGACATCCAGCAGCTAAATGGTCATCCAGAAGAAATTCTCCCTCAGCCACATGGTGGGAGCTCTACTTTGAAGCAGGAGGCTCCGAAGCCCCCCTATGCTAAAGAGGAAGAGGAGGAACTCTGTATCACTCAGGAGGGAGAGCGTCGTCTTGGTCCCCAGGAGGCCGATCTCAATAATTTGCAACTGAATGTCGTCTGTGTCAATATTGAAGACGATGATAACAAACCACAAGTAGACAACCTCATAGCGCCGCTATCAGATAGTGAGGCTGAAGACGGCTTTGCAGAACCTTGGAGCAGCGATACAGACTGTGAAGGTGATATGCGAAGTCACACTGGCAGCAAACACTCTGAACACTCTAAAAATAAGACAGGTAAAACATGCTTGACCTGCTCAATTTGTGCTAAGAGCTTTACTCAAAAGCGCAATTTGACTCAGCACATGAGAGCACACACTGGAGAAAAAACATTGAGCTGTTCAGTTTGTGGGAAAAGATGCACTAAAAAGAGTCATTTGACTGAACACATGAGAACGCACACGGGAGAAAAACCTTTTCAATGTTCTGTTTGTTGTAAAAGCTTTTCTCAAAACTGCAATTTGACAAAACACATGAGAACACACACGGGAGAAAAACCATTTGATTGTTCAATTTGTGGGAAAAGATTTTCTCAAAACAGCCATTTGCCTGAACATATGAGAACGCACACAGGTGAAAAACCTTTCATCTGTTCAGTTTGTGGTAAAAGTTTTGGTCAAAAGAACACTTTGTCTGATCACATGAGAACACATACTGGAGAAAAACCATTTATTTGTTTAGTGTGCGGTAAACGCTTTTCTCTCAAGAGACCGTTGACCGTGCACATGAAAACGCACACAGGAGAAAAAACATTTAATTGCTCGGTTTGCAGCAAGAGTTTTTATTCCAGACCAGGTTTGACTCAACACATAATGAAACACACTGGAGGAAAAACATTCAGGTGTTCAGTTTGTGATAAACGCTTTTGGAAAAGGAGCCTTCTGTCTTATCACATGAGAACGCACACAGGAGAAAAACCTTTTAGTTGCTCAGTTTGCAGTAAAAGCTTTATGTACAGACAAAAGTTGACTCGACACATAATGACACACAGGAGAAAAACACTTAAAAGGCAAGTATTGTAACACACATGAAATACAAATCTGTCGTTGCTTATATTTACAGTATCAGATTTACTCAGAATGCAACTATTTCAATGAGTGAGTGGTGCAAAAAGCAGCAGCTACACAACTTTGATGGCGGTGTTTTCCTCACCTTCCTTTGAATTGCGAAAGTTAGGGCTTCTCGATTTTGGGCGAAAATAAAAGATTTGTGTTTTTTAAAAACTATTTTTGGTGGTAAAAACTACATCATGTAATCTGTAATGAAATAGGATAAATAAAAGTTATACATATAGTTCAAGACAAATCTTTGTGTTTTTATTTGTTATTGTATAAACATTTCATCTTTATCTTTATGCCTTTTTTCTCTATTTCCCATTTTTTTCAAACCGTATCTTTATTGTTGTTGTTTTTTTATTTTACCTCTATAATGTGCCAGGGGTTGTGGAGAATGCATATATGTTTAAGAGTTCTTTCTCTATTCATAGCCATGTTTGGAGCATCTAGTACTTTTCCTTTGTATATTCTACCAGTTTCTCTTGTCTTCAGAGGTCTGTTTAGTGTCTTAAACCATCAGGAATGTGAATACAACCCCCAATTCTTCCTTATCAGTGTTGCGAGAGGGAGAGGTGGGGGCTTTCTTTGTGTGCAAGAAGTGGGCTCTTCTGTTTGAGTGTGAGATCAACTAGCGTAGCCGATATGAATGTATTGATTAAGCGGATCTCCTGAAATTTCAGTAAAACTTGATAATATTCCTATTCTGTCTTGATGGTCCTTCTTACTCAGCATATTTGTCATCGAAAGAACTTGGGATTGACCAGTAACTTAGATTCCCTGGGAGGAAGAGCTGGTCGACGCAACAGGGTCCATAAAAAATCAGCGTTTCCACACATGGCTCCCAGTCCACACTGTGAACGCCACTGGTTTACTTATTTCATCAGGAAGGCAAAGTGTTGCCAAACAACAGAAGAGTATCTCTAAGCTGTGTCTTCTTAGCGCTTATGGTCGTGATCAAGGTTAGGTTGTATTCCGACAAGTTGGTACACTTTGACAGCCACACGTTAGACCTGGAAATGGCGAGAACGACACGAGAAGACTTTTCTTCGTGAGGATTATAAGTCATTCTTCATCTAAACGGGACTATAACAAGATTCTATCAATCAGCATCCTCATGACAGCAGACTTTGTACAGCAAGTGATATTCTACTTTTGCGTCGACCAGCTCTTCCTCCCAGGGAATCTAAGTTACTGGTCAATCCCAAGTTTTTTTTGATGACATATATGCTTAGTAAGAAGGACCATCAAGACAGAATTGGAATATTATCAAGTTTTACTGAAATTTCAGGAGATCAGCTTAATCAATACATTCATATCGGCTACTCTAGTTGATCTGACATTCAAACGGAAAAGCTAACTCCTTGCACACAAAGAGAGCCCCCACCTCTCCCCCTCGCAACACTGATAAGGAAAGACGTGGGGGTTGTATTCACATTCCGATGGTTTAAGACACTAACCAGACCTCTGAAAACAAAGAGAAACTGGTAGAATATACAAAGGAAAAGTACTAGCTGCTCCAAACATGGCTATGAATACAGAAAGAACTCTTAAACATATATGCATTCTCCACACTACTATGCACTGAGTAATAATCAGTGGTGTTGTTGGGGATAAAAAAAAAGTGATCGTTGTGATGCGTTTTTGAAATTAATGCGCCATGTATGGCATGCTTAAAATGACCAAAATTCGTAAATATTTAATGTTATTATACTTGTGCCTTTTCCGACATTATATACATACTTACAGCATGTATATAACATCTTAATGGAGGTGTTTCTCTGAGGGCTTTTATAGGCAGAATAGAGCGACCGCCATAAGCTCAATTGTAAGCCGACTTTTGATCCCATTTATTTACTATTTAGAATGCATAAAAGAAGAAAAAACAAATGTGTTCTCACCTTACATAAGGATTGTGAATGGTAAGCAAAATTCCAAAAGAAAGCCCTTTAAGGCTACAGTACATTTGATATAATGATGACTCAGTCAGTACTAGTGTGCGGTATAGCTCGGTTGGTAGAGTGGCCTTGCCAGCAACTTGAGGGTTCCAGGTTCGATCCCCACTTCCGCCATCCTAGTCACTGCCGTTGTGTCCTTGGGCAAGACACTTTACCCACATGCTGCCAGTGCCACCCACACTGGTTTAAATGGAACTTAGATATTGGGTTTCACTATGTAAAAGCGCTTTGAGTCACTAGAGAAAAGCGCTATATAAATATACTTCACTTCACTTTGTAATGCTGCAATGCCTGACTATATAGGGACACTAATGGATACTGTTGAAGCAATGTGATACCAATGTGACACAGGTGTAATTGAAGCAATACAAACATTTTAACAAGAAGGTTACACCCTTATTTGGATGGTTGCATGCCCACTTCAAATGGTATGAAAATCATTTTCAATAAAAAAAAATCAGTTCTTCCTGTGGAACAACTCAGATTTTTTTCTCTATCTGTGGAATAAAAACTGTTGGATTTGACCTGACCTGCTTACAGTTCTTCATTTGGACTTTGATTATTTCATGACCAGACCGTCTGTGTCACTTTGGGTCGGCTTGGCTCCGTGCACTGCATCTCAGCAGCCTGAATTTCACACTTTAAATTGGCAAACAAAATCCTTTGTACTTGATATGTATTTCTGGTCTTGTTACCCCCTCCCGGGCAAAGGGGCGACGCAGCAATGCGGCTGGATCAAAAGAGACGTCGGAGACGCTTTGCTGAACAAAAAGTTACTTTGTTACAAGCGAGTGTCCTTATACAGGGCTGCAGTACCTGGAGGAAATGAAGGACTCCTAACTTGGAGGAGCCGAACCAACTTCTTATATTCCTTCTTTCTCTGTCTGGGTGTGTGCTAATTCAGGAGGGTACAACCTGACTATGTAAGGATATGTTCATGTGTAAGTGACCGGAAAACAACCTCCTTAGAAGTTGACGTGAAGACAGACATGGAGTCTCTCCTCCAGGATAGAGCTATCACGTCTGCATTCCGAAGTCTGAATTTATTACCTCTTCTCGTGAGAGAGTTAACCCAGTCCATATGCGAATGTCCAACTAAGGCTCCTTAAAGGCCTACTGAAAGCCACTACTACCAGACCACGCAGTCTGATAGTTTATATATCAATGATGAAATCTTAACATTGCAGCACATGCCAATACGGCCGGGTTAACTTATAAAGTGCCATTTTAAATTTCTCGGGGAACTTCCGGTTCAAAACGCCTTTGGAGGATGACGTATGCGCGTGACGTCGCGAGGTGCACGGAAGTGTTTGGACACAATACACAGAGCTCTGTTTTCTTCGACAAAATTCCACGGTATTCTGGACATCTGTGTTGGTGAATCTTTTGCAATTTGTTTAATGAACAATGGAGGCTGCAAAGAAGAACGTTGTAGGTGGGATCGGTGTATTAGCGGCTGGCTGCAGCAACACAACAAGGACTACTTACCCTGATAGCAGACGCCTAGCCGATGCTAGCCGCCAAACCCACGGATGAAGTCCTTCGTCGCGCCGTCGATCGCTGGAACGCAGGTGAGCACGGGTGTTGATGAGCAGATGAGGGCTGGCTGGCGTAGGTGGAGCGCTAATGTTTTTATCATAGCTCTGTGAGGTCCCGTTGTTAAGTTGGTAATTTAGCCTTAGCGTCGTTAACAACAGCATTGTTAAGCTTTACCAGGCCGATAATTATTAACCGTGTAGTTACATGTACATGGTTTAATAGTATTGTTGATCTTCTGTCTATCCTTCCAGTCAGGGATTTATGTATTTTGTTTCTATCTGCATTTGAGAACGATGCTATCACGTTAGCTCAGTAGCTAAGTGTGTCACCGATGTATTGTCGTGGAGATAAAAGTCACTGTGAATGTCCAATTCGCGTGCTCGACTCTCATTTTCAAGAGGATATAGTATCCGAGGTGGTTTAAAATACAAATCCGTGATCCACAATAGAAAAAGGAGAGAGTGTGGAATCCAATGAGCCAGCTTGTACCTAAGTTACGGTCAGAGCGAAAAAAGATAAGTCCTGCACTGCCTCTAGTTCTTCACTCTAACGTTCCTCATCCACAAATCTTTCATCCTCGCTCAAATTAATGGGGTAATCGTCGCTTTGTCGCTCCGAATCTCTCTCGCTCCATTGTAAACAAAGGAAAATTGTGAGGAATATTACCTCCTGTGACGTCACGCTACTTCCGGTACAGGCAAGGCTTTTTTTTATCAGCGAGCAAAAGTTGCGAACTTTATCGTCGATTTTCTCTACTAAATCCTTTCAGCAAAAATATGGCAATATCGCGAAATGATCAAGTATGACACATAGAATGGATCTGCTATTCCCGTTTGAATAAAAAAAAAATCATTTCAGTAGGCCTTTAATTTACTATGGACTCAACCATTATTTACTTAAACCTGGTGGTTCGCTTTCTCCAAGTTGAATAAAAACATTCACCATATGTTGAACATAATATGAGTCAATTAATTCACTTCATACTATCCCAAAAAATTACTGTAAACATGTAGGTACTCTCATATCTCACAGTAAAATACCGCAGTTAAAATCCTCTGTAATATTACAACAAATTATTTTAAAATCAAACTGATTAGTCTCTAAAGGGGTTTGGTAGACTGTGTTACCAATATGCTGTTAAACCGAGACAGAAGAACAAGAAAAATGGGGGAAAAAAAGTTTTTGTGTTACATATTTAAATCCATACTGAGAAAAAATTGCAGTTATTGTATTTACCTGAAAATATTGTATTTTTGTGAAAAATTATGTGTTGTAATAACGTGCTTACTTTGTGTTAGGTAGTAGAATTGCAAGATGTTTTTTGTCGTAAAATGATGACATCGTGCAACATTACATTTACATACTTTTGAGAGGAGGAGATGCGGAGGAAGAGACGGGACTACGGAGCCAGTGTTGAGCGTCAAGATGGACGAGCTTCATGGAGTTGGATGAGCATGTATAAAAACACTTCGGTCTACCTGGTCGGATTCTCTGTAATCCTTGGCCGAGAGCTACTGGGCAGCCTACGATCCAGTCGGCTCTCTTGGTTGCTTTGTTGGGTCCGTTGCGAGCTCTGGCTGTGCGCCCGCATATATTTCTTTTTGCGCAGTTACTCCTTAAAATCCCCCAAAACAATCACATTTGCTAACTATTAATTGTGTTTATGTTAGAATTATTGTGTGTAAGTTATCACAAAAAACTTTGTGTTGAAATGAGTTCCGGGCAAGAAGACAAATGCTGTCTTTGAAACCTACCAAGAGTAAGGCTCGTAAAACTCCACTGTGTAGGGGGTGGGGGGTGTTCCTGTTTTCTTTCATGTATGGTAATCAACAGAAAGATATTGTTCTAACCCAAGGACTTCAAAGCGGAGAGAAGACAGGATCTGCCCAATTTCCAGACGACCTCTTTTTGAACCCCCTTTTTGAACTGTTTTACGAACTCTTTTTGAACTATTTTACGAACTCTTTTTGAACTGACCTTTTCTGTGAATTGTTTACGACCTTTTCTGTGAACTTTTTGCGACCTTTGTCCTTTGGGAACAGTGGTGGCCATGTGGTCGGGGAGGGTCCAAAACAAAAGGAGGCATGCAATCTTTTGGCAGAGCGTGCTGAGATACTGTACAAGGGTACAGTGTACAGACGACTCTCCTCAATATTGAGTCCAAATTGAATTCTGTCTCTGTTTAATTCTTTGCCTCTTGTCTTGTTTAATAGATGTCATCAGTGTTTGAACCTGACAGTTTACAGGTGAAATAGAGTGACTTTTTAATCCAACAGATGACGTATGGCCATTATGAAACCTGTGTGGCATACACTCACTATCCATCCATTTTCTACCACATATCCCTTTCGGGGTCACACTCACATTCACATACTAGGGCCAGTTTAGTGTTGCCAATCAACCTATCCCCAGGTGCATGTCTTTGGAGGTGGGATGAAGCCGGAGTACCTGGAGGGAACCCACGCAGTCACGGGGAGAACATACAAACTGCACACATAAAGACCCCGTGGCCCGGTAATCGAACCCAGGACTTACCCACCACTACTAATTCAGTAAGCTCCCCATCAGGGAGCTGTTTCAGTATCACGGCCTCCAGCAGCATGACTATATTGGATAAAACAAGTGTAAAGGTGACTATGTGGGTGTTATTTCATGTCTTCAGGGCTTTCAATGTTAAAAAACGTTATTTAGAAGATCGTAAACAGATTTTCTAAAATGGAAATATCTGTTTATGACTAACAATTCCTACTTTGCAGAAATGTATTTACCAAAGTCAGACCAAGATCCAATTAACAGGACTAAATGAGGGATTACTGTTTATTTGAAAACAATTAAGTATTAGGATTCTCCATTTGGGGGGGACAGCGTCCTCTCAGATACTTTTATTCTGAGGCTGTCTAAAATTAAAACAGGTGACCAGAACTGAAGTTGAACAATTTATTCAACAAAATAGGAGTAAATGCAAACAACAGAGATACCAGAACTGGGGAGAGAGCGAACAATCCTGTCAGGAGGTCGAAGCAGTCTCTGTAAAGATGGCTACATTCTTCATCTCCTTTTGTCCTTCTTAGTCGCCCCCACCACCTTTAGCGTAACTTAAAACTGAAAGTGAAACTTACTTTAACTTGTGTGCTTGGCACACACACGTTCTCCTCCATCACTTTCTCTACAGGCCTGTACCTTAAGACATCATTAATAATGATATATGTGTGTGCGTGCGTAGATAAAACCACAGGGTATATGCATTGTGTTTATCCTCTGACAGAATGAAGGCCACTTTTAAGGTGTTCTTATTTTGCACAGCAGCTTTTAAGCAGATATTTACAAATAAATATATTTTTTTAAAGTCTCAAAAGACATAATAGTCATTGTCTTCTTAATGCTATGTGTGTGTCAGTGCAGTGCGTTGTATCTGTAGGTTGAAAAAGAGGATATCTTGTAACTTACACTTTGTGTGTATATACAACACTATTATACAACACCGTCACAACAACTAAAAAAACACTATTTTATGGTAATTGATGTACACTTCTATTAGGGCTATACAATTAATCGATTAATATAGTTTTTCCTCCTGTGATAAAACAAAATGTTCCTTTCAAAAAAGCTTTTACCACAAACTGATTTTTTTTTTCTCCGTGTGTTTCATTATGTGATGGGTCAAACCTGGTCTTGAAAAAAAGCTTTTACTGCAAACTGAGCAATTAAACGGTTTTTGTCCGGTGTGTGTTCTCATGTGAACAGTCAAAGGTTGCTTTAGAGTAAAGCCTTTACCACAAACTGAACATTTGAATGGTTTTTCTCCTGTGTGTGTTTTCATGTGTTCAGACAAATTGTTCTTTTGAGAAAAGCTTTTACCACAAACTAAACAATTAAATGGTTTTTCTCCTGTGTGCGTTCTCATGTGTTTAATCAAATTGCAGTTTTGAGAAAAGCTTTTCCCACAAACCGTACAATTACATGGTTTTTCTCCCGTGTGCGTTCTCACGTGTTCAGTCAACTGTCTCTTTTGAGGAAAACTTTTACCACAAACTGAACAATAAAATGGTTTTTCTCCAGTGTGTAATCTCATGTGTTGAGTCAAATTGCACTTAAGACTAAAGTTTTTACCACAAACAGAACAAATAAATGTCTTATCTCCTGTGTGTGTTTTCATGTGTTGAGTCAAATTACTCTTAAAAGTAAATGTTTTAGCACAGATTGAGCAGCTCAAATGTTTTTTATCAGTCTTCTTTTTAGAACATTTAGAGTGTTTGTTGTCAGTGTGACTCTTCATTTCACCTTCACAGTCTGTATCGCTGCTCACAGCTTCTTCAATCCCATCTTCAGCCTCACTATCTGATAGTGGCGCTAAGAGGTTGTCCACTTGTGGTTTGACTTCATCATCTTCAATCTTCACACAGACGACATTCAGTGGCAACTGAGTGGGATCAGCTTCCACCGGCCCTGGAAGACATTCTCCCTCCTGAGTGATCCAGATGTCCTCCTCTTCTTTAACATGGGGTGACTGTGGAGCCTCTTGTTTAAAAGTGGAGCTACCTCCCCTGGCCTGAGGGGGAAGTTCATCTGGGTGACCAATCAGCTGTTGGACGTCTGCAGCACACAAACACACTTTAGTTCAGACATGATCCATGAGATGTTTCTCCTTGAACTCATTGAAAACCTTTTTTCTATATGTGCCTAGTTTTTCATGGCCATTCATAAGACGCTTCAAAATGTTGTTATGACGTGTTTATTTTCAGATTGTAAATAATGTAAATAATTTAATGTATATACTCTGCTGATTAACTTGTGTGATGACTGTATTATGATGATAGTATATATTTGTACCATGAATTTTTCAACTTAAACAAGTTGAAAAACTTATTCGGGTGTTACCATTTAGTGGTCAATTGTACGGAATATGTACTGTACTGTGCAATCTACTAATAAAAGTTTCAATCAATCAATCAATCCATGTCAAATTGACTTGATACAAAGCACAGAGAACTCATTCTTAGTTATAAAACACCAAGAAACAGTTTTACCTTTTCTTAAATAACTCGAGGCCAACTTTACGAGAAATGCTTTTCAAAAATAATCTTACTATTGTTGTTCTTTATTACCTCCAATCCTCTGCATGTTATTGTAGGAAGGTGGTCCAGCAAGCAGGATGTTCTTTTCTAAACACACTGCAGAATTCTTACTCATCCCCACAGTCACTTCTTTTAAGTCGTTATTCTCTGTGAAAAAGCGGTTCTTTTGTTTGTCCAGTTTCTTCATTGGACTTTTGCGTTCTTCCATCTCTTCTGATTTGAACTCAACTGCCTTCTTTAAGCTAAAATCTTGGCGCTCTTTTGTTTAAGTTGCTCCATAGCCAACGCACGTATAAGGGCATAGAATAAGCCCCTAAATGTTGTTGGAAAACTTCAACTCGCTGGTCGTTATCAGCAGTTTTTGTCTCTTTCTTTGTTGATGGCGTTAATTCTCTTCAGTGTTCAGGCCTCGACATCTTAGCATAGCAGTGATCGCCCAAGGTTCTAACAAGGTTTGAATTTTGACGTCAGATAACATTCCGTCGCTCCAAACTTCAATTTCCGTTTCCTAGATTTAAAAAAAAAGACGACTTGTTGAGGTATTTGCTACGAAGCATTTAATTGAAAACGTTTTCAGTCCGCCATCTTTGTTGCCACCAAATTTCTGGATCCGTTTGCTCATGCGCAAGAAAGTCAGCAACTTCCGTTTCCGATGTTACAGCACTTTTTTATTTTCAAAATATAGGCTCTTTTTTTTTAAACATCTGTTTTTGCGAAAATATCTACAGACAACCTTGAATACTCGAAAACTACACTTTAAAATGTAAAAAAACAAAACAACAAAAAAACATTTTGTCTGTCAAAATCGTTTCCGCCACCAAAAATGATGGGATAAAAAGTTGTAATTATGAGATAAAAATGCAATTACAATCAGATCAGAATACCTTTATTGTCATCTTTTATTTGATCTCTCTGCCATTTCAACTTTCTTATCTTATAACTTCGAATTTTTATCTCATGTTTACAACTTTTTTTGATCTCACAACTATAGGGCTCACCTCCATTTTTTGCATTTTTTTTTTAAAAAGAAAATACATGTATTCATTACAAAATATTATTCAAACATAGTGGACATTCTGTTGTATGCGGTGTAACAGTAGATGTATTCATACATGTATCCACCAGATGGCTATCGATCGCTTTTCCACAAAAAAACATTTAGCTGTTCTTCAACATTATCTGGATAAGTTAATGTCACATTTCACAACAAAAAAAACGACATGTTTTTTTGTATGTATTTATTTTGCTGCCTTCCCCTTTATATATGTTTTCATTACTTGATATTTTTTTTACTTTTTAACTTCCGTTTCCGGTTGTCGGTTCAGGTAGAGAGCTCTGACGCTCCTTGTTAAATAAACATCAAAAACGTCAAGTTGTCCACTCAACTCCCTTACGTTACACATCTGTAAGTATGGTACATTCTCAATGTTGATCTGACACGCAATTTTAACTGGAATACTGTGCTGTAACTATTTCTTTTAAAGGGTAATATGCTTAAAAACACAACTGTTAGCATGTCAATGGGATTTCCATGCTAGTTTCACACAATGCTAATATTGCTCTTTCGTCACTACTTGTTTTAATGACCAAAAACAATTATGAAAAAATAATGAATAATACATTCAATGTCATATCCTGTCTAAATCAGAAAGTAAATACAAACACAAGCAAATAACTAACAATTGTGTTTTATTTCAATGTATTTGAATACTTGTTATTATATTATTACTATTGTACAAAAGCATCAATGTAGCAGCCCATCTTAGCCTCCTTTGGTCTTTTAAATATATTCAGTTAACAGTCAGGTGTGTGTGATGTCGAACAGTTAATCAAATTGAAACAAAACTCACA
The DNA here is from genome assembly GCF_033978785.1 of Entelurus aequoreus. Lineage (NCBI taxonomy): Eukaryota > Metazoa > Chordata > Actinopteri > Syngnathiformes > Syngnathidae > Entelurus > Entelurus aequoreus. Next base: position 11,332,604 of record NC_084750.1, on the reverse strand, counting down.
TTTGCAATAGTTGATGACCAAAAGTGTCAGAAAGTCCTTGGCTGGTTTGCTAAGCATAATTCATTACAACACATTTAGGTCTACTATAACACCTGCTTACACACCTCTCAAAATATCTATATTATTACAATATAGACAAGATAAAGATAACGTGATCAGTAAATACATTGCACTGTGTGCTAAAGAATACCACTGGATGCATTCAGGGCTATTATTAGGGTAAATTGTATTTAAACACAACAAAAACATATCAAATGTGGCAGAAATAAATACTCAACAATGCTTTACTAAACCTAAATAAGAGAGCAAACTAAATTAGCTCCATTTTGGAGAAATATTTACTTTAAAAAAATTAAAATTAATACATACAGTGGCATTTTCCATTAAGCCCTGATGTTACATCAGAGCATATGATAACAGTCCACAGATACCTATGCAGTAGAAAAAGTCCAATATTTTCCTTTCCGGTAAATTTTTCTATCAAAATAACAATTACGTCCTCAAATAAGACAATTCAGAATACCATTGCTGATTAGTGCCAGGATAGTTGTGATAATAACCATAGAACTGGAAATCAAACTTCAACCAGAAAGTGGGGAAGTGATTCAGGCCTTTCTGTACTATAGCTTCTCATTACAGTGTGTCTTAAGTGACAATAATAAGGGTTTCCCGCAGCGCTTTGTTGTTAAGGCGACCGCCTTAACAACAAAAAGCCACTGCCTAAACTAAAAAAAGTTTAAATTAAATTAAGCATGATGAGTTGAGCATATGTCAGCAAGTGGCCCCACTTTAAAATCTTTTTTTTCAAACGCTTATTGCAAACGCTTATTTACAGTACGTCATTAATTTGACTTAGTCATTATTTTTAGTTAGTAAATATTGACTTACTAGGACAAAATAATGACTAAGTCAAATTAACGACTTACTGTAAATAAGCGTAAATATGTCATTATTTTGTCTTAGTAAGTCAATATTTACTAAGTCAAAATAATGACATTATTACGCTAAGTAAGTCAATATTTACTAAGTCAAAATAATGACATATTTACGCTTATTTACAGTAAGTCATTAATTTGACTTAGTCATTATTTTGTCTTAGTAAGTCAATATTTACTAACTCAAAGTAATGACTAAGTCAAATTAATGAGTTACTGTAAATAAGTCATTAATTTGACTTAGTCATTATTTTGTCTTAGTAAGTCAATATTTACTAACTCAAAATAATGACTAAGTCAAATTAATGACTTACTGTAAATAAGCGTTTGCAATAAGTATGTCATTATTTTGTCTCAGTAAGTCAATATTTACTAAGTCAAAATAATGACATACTTAGTATCTCAGGTAACTAGGACTGTTTTGTGTGTTGTTTTTACTTTACGAAAAAATATCGAGATATACACTAGCGTTCAAAAGTTTGGGGTCACCCAAACAATTTTGTGGAATAGCCTTCATTTCTAAGAACAAGAATAGACTGTCGAGTTTCAGATGAAAGTTCTCTTTTTCTGGCCATTTTGAGCGTTTAATTGACCCCACAAATGTGATGCTCCAGAAACTCAATCTGCTCAAAGGAAGGTCAGTTTTGTAGCTTCTGTAACGAGCTAAACTGTTTTCAGATGTGTGAACATGATTGCACAAGAGTTTTCTAATCATCAATTAGCCTTCTGAGCCAATGAGCAAACACATTGTACCATTAGAACACTGGAGTGATAGTTGCTGGAAATGGGCCTCTACACACCTATGTAGATATTGCACCAAAAACCAGACATTTGCAGCTAGAATAGTCATTTACCACATTAGCAATGTATAGAGTGTATTTCTTTAAAGTTAAGACTAGTTTAAAGTTATCTTCATTGAAATGTACAGTGCTTTTCCTTCAAAAATAAGGACATTTCAATGTGACCCCAAACTTTTGAACGGTAGTGTATATCGTATAATTGTAGGCTTCTTCACGCGACGAAACCGGCCTACTTCACACCACAGTCTGTAGTCTATTGCCCCCTCCCCAGGCAGCCGATGACCCACCTTAACTAACACATTTTCTGGGGGAAACACTGTAATATTATAATATTAACGTCTTGTTAAAGTAGCACCCACCCTTTATGGAAGTTAAAGCTGTACTGTTGTGATGTTTTAATGTTTACAGTTAACTTCTTTTTACACTTGTATAACGGTTCAGAATGCTATCTGTTGAGGCTTAAGAGCAGGTGTCTTCAGACTTTTTGACTCGGAGGCCACACTGGGTTCAAATAATTTGGCCGGGCTATCAATTTGTATATTTAAGTCTGCATATAAATGTAATACCAAATTGACAAGGGAAGTTTGCCAAACATGATAAACATGTGAAAATACAGTAGAACAGGAGAATACACTGTCCCAAGGACAACGTGCGTACGCCACACATACAGACACGCGCACACAAATACACACATGACGACCCATTTTTGGCACACAGCACAGCGCTGATTGTAATAACAATTATTTTGTACAAAAATAAAAGATGTCGGATTTACAACACAATCAGGAAATGATCAGAGACACTTCAGTTTGTTAAAGCATTAA
>NC_084750.1:11311331-11330025 GCF_033978785.1 Entelurus aequoreus | reverse complement strand
ATCATTAATTATTAATAATAACATAGAGTTAAAGGTAAATTGAGCAAATTGGCTATTTCTGGCAATTTATTTAAGTGTGTATCAAACTGGTAGCCCTTCGCATTAATCACTACCCAAGAAGTAGCTCTTGCTTTCAAAAAGGTTGGTGACCCCTGGTCTAGATGGTATCAGTGTAGAAATATAGTTCACCACTCCTCCATACGCCATCAGCCTGATTTGACTTAGAATGTTGTTATTATTATAATTATTGTACATCTCCTGTGGTTGTTGCCAGGTAACATTGAATCAAACCTCGCTAGCATCTCCGGGGATCTTAATCACTGCAGTCTGAATGTCTTTACCAATATGTTCACTGGCCCATAAAAGCATGATAATAATTTGGATTCATTCTTTCCCAACATGTTTTACAGTGAGAGCCATCATTCATTCACGCTGTCGGCGGCAAACTACATCTGTACTCTCGGCTGCCCTGAGGCACCCTGACAAAACACGCCTGCTAATTTGTGCTAACGGCCTCTCCAACGCGCGGCCGTGTTCCAACGCGGGGTTGCACTGGGGGCGAGGTGTGGGGTTGTGTCTTGCTCCAGGGCACAACAGCCGGGAATGAGATGGGGGAAGACTGGAGCCTGCCATGAACTGCGGAGGCGGCGACGACGCGTTCACACCAGATGTAGCACCACTCCTGCAAACTGCAGGTGCACACATTAGCAAACAGAATGTCTTCCATGTCAGACCAGACATAGATTATTGGTCATGAAGATAAGAAATATGTTTGGAGTAGGGGGGGGGGGCGGTCGGGGTGGGGTGGGGGCGTGGTTGGGGGCGTGGCTAAGGGCGTGGTTAATAGGGGAGTATATTTACAGCTAGAATTCACCAACTCAAGTATTTCATATATATATATATATATATATATATATATATATATATATATATATATATATATATATATATATATATATATATATATATATATATATATATATATGTATGAAATACTTGACTTTCAGTGAATTCTAGCTATATATATATAGTATATGTATTTATTTTATTATACATATAAATAAAATAAATACTTGAATTTCAGTGTTCCGGGGGCTATCCAGTAGATGGCAGTATTGTCCTGTTTAACTTCTCCCCCGTTCATGACTCGGCCACCGTGTTCAATGGAGAAGTCTGTTTTACAAAATGTACAGGCAACATAATGACATACCCCTTCCCCTTCGAACTGTCCTGGATGAACTGAAATTCTTGTTTCCATTCGTTTTGGAACTTGCGAGCGTATTTCTTCATCTTGCTCGTCGACGGCGTCGCCGTGTCTGCGACTTCCTCGTTCTTCTGCTTCGTCTCCTTGTCGTGTGCGCAGTTGTGCACTCTACTCTCTAAAAGCCGTAGATGTTATGACGTCATTGGGCAGGCAAGCTGTTTATATTGTGGGAAAGCGGACGTGAGAACAGGCTGTCCCCACTCAGGTCCGCATCGAGCTGGAGGGGGCGTGGCCTCCAGCTCCGGCTGAATACCGGGAGTTTGTCGGGAGAACATTTTTTGTCGGGAGAGGCGCTGAATACCGGGAGTCTCCCGCTAAAAACGGGAGGGTTGGCAAGTATGCCTCCACCCCTACCCCACGCCTTTGCCACCACTTCACCCCCACGTGGTACGAAGGACACGGAGCAGCGCTCCTAGTGGCTGACAGCTTCTGACCGGATGCCCGCCCCCACCCCTCCTGTTGCAAGTCTTGTGGTTTCTGCGTAAAACCTCTGTGTCCTTATCGGCTACGTTTTTTTTCTTCTCGGCCCCAGTCTGTGCCCCCTCCTCCACAGGAGTTCAGTCTGAGATCGACTTGTTTTTATTCGCTACATTTTTTCCCTACCTTTTACCAAGGCAAGGCAAGGCAACTTTGTTTATATAGCACATTTACAACAATTTTTAAATTGGACCAAAGTGCTTTACAGGTTAAAAAGCATAGAGCAAAAAAAAACAAAACAAAAAACAAACAGAGAACATAAACAATGAATGAGCTAAACAAGATAGTGCAAAAGCAATACGGTAAAAGGGTTTGAATAAAAAGTAAAATTGCAAGAGAAAAATAATGAAATAATAAAAGTGCGACAAATTGAAAAAAAAACTAAAGCGAAGGGGCGGGGCGGGGACTAGAAATGGTGGCCTAGTGGGCCATAGTGGCGATGCATCACCGTTCCTGTTCCGTCTACCTCAGGGGTCACCAACCTTTTTGAAAGCAAGAGCTACTTCTTGGGTAGTGATTAATGCGAAGGGCTACCAGTTTGATACACACTTCAATAAATTGCCAGAAATAGACAATTTGCTCAATTTACCTTTAACTCTGTTATTATTAATAATTAATGATATTTACACTTAATTGAACGGTTTAAAAGAGGAGAAAACATGAAAAAAATGACAATTAAATTTTGAAACATAGTTTATTTTCAATTTCGACTCTTTAAAATTCAAAATTCAACTGAAAAAAAGAAGAGAAAAACTAGCTAATTTGAATCTTTTTGAAAAAATTTAAAAAATAATTTATGGAACATCATTAGTAATTTTTCCTGATTAAGATTAATTTTAGTATTTTGATGACATGTTTTAAATAGGTTAAAATCCAATCTACACTTTGTTAGAATATATAACAAATTGGACCAAGCTATATTTCTAACAAAGACAAATAATTTTTTTCTAGATTTTCCAGAACAAAAATTTTAAAAGAAATTCAAAATACTTTGAAATAAGATTCAAATATGATTTTACAGATTTTCTAGATTTGTCAGAATATTTTTATTTTTATTTTAATCATAATAAGTTTGAAGAAATATTTCACAAATATTCTTCGTTGAAAAAACAGAAGCTAAAATAAAATGAAGAATTAAATTAAAATGTATTTATTATTCTTTAGAATAAAAAATTTTTTTTTACTTGAACATTGATTTAAATTGTCAGGAAAGAAGAGGAAGGAATTTAAAAGGTAAAAAGATATATGTGTTTAAAAATCCTAAAATCATTTTTAAGGTTGTATTTTTTCTCTAAAATTGTCTTTCTGAAAGTTATAAGAAGCAAAGTAAAAAAATTAATGAATTTATTTAAACAAGTGAAGACCAAGTCTTTAAAATATTTTCTTGGATTTTCAAATTCTATTTGAGTTTTGTCTCTCTTAGAATTAAAAATGTCAGGCAAAGCGAGACCAGCTTGCTAGTAAATAAATAACATTTAAAAAATAGAGACAGCTCACTGGTAAGTGCTGCTATTTGAGCTATTTTTAGAACAGGCCAGCGGGCTACTCATCTGGTCCTTACGGGCTACCTGGTGCCCGCGGGCACCGCGTTGGTGACCCCTGGTCTACCTGTACAACGTATGTCTAATTTTGAACAAGTTTGTGGTGAAAAGGAAATGTTGTTGTACTTGTGCAATGACAATAAAGAGCATACACTACCATGCTAACAACTGTTAGCATGCTAACTTTAACATGTTTGCATTCCTGAAATGTTTGCCGGCCGGACCAGGGCATGTGCCATGGCTCGCATTTTTAATTCGTTTTTGTTTCTGATGGTCATTTTTCCATAGGACACCTTATTAAATACTTCTTGCACCATGCATTTTCTTGGGCCTGGATCATCCCAGCACACCTACGGTTTTTTTGTCGAATTCTTAAAACGTATTTAAAAAAATTTCTGGTGATATTTCCTGTCTTATCATGGACTTTGAACGGTTTTGAAAACTTGGAAAATCCGATCAAGTATTATTAAATCATAATTTAAGAACCGAACGGGACACGTTACATCCTGTGAAAAGGCAATCTTGTCGTCAACGAAGCAGATGAAAATGACGTTGCATTTCAATCCCAATGGTGGAACTCATAAAGATTGTTTGTGTAACGGAGGTGTCAAATCCAGACCTTTTGCAGTGACTGGTATTGTCTTGCTTTCTATTTACTCTTTGCGCTCTTCCTAGTCACGTGACCGCCACAGTCCAATCAGCTTTGGTTATATGCCGGTAGCAGGAAGTGATTGGTATGCTCTTGCTTCCTATTACTCTTTGAGCGCTGTGCGCACTTCCTAGTCACGTGACCGCCACAGTCCAATCAGCTTTGGTTATATGCCGGTAGCAGGAAGTGACTGGTATGCTCTTACTTCCTATTACTCTTTCTAGTCACGTGACCGCCACGGTCCAATTAGCTGTGCTTATTAGCCGGTAGCAGGAAGTGGCCAGTATACAAAACTTGAGAGGAAACAGATTGTATTTCTGCTCCAGGTAGGTTTTTATTCTCCTTTTCACCTGAAATATTGTGCTGACTGAGTCTAAACTAAAATACCTATTTGTAACTTTATAGAGCCAACTACCAGCGCCGGATTTTGTTGTCATTAAGCTGTGTGTGACTGTAGAAGAGTTGGTGAGTCCATATTTATGAACATAGCACCTTTAGCATGAATCTTTCTTCCATTGTTTCATTGCAACAGTCTTGGTGGCATATTCTCAATTGTCCATGTACAAAGTTTATGACTTAAACCAATGATAACTATTTGGGTATTGAATGTATTTTTAAATGTTTTGATAATAAGCACGTTTAGTGCACTGACTGCTTTGTATAGGTCAGCAACCCGCGGCTCTAGAGCCACATGTGGCTCTTTAGCGCCGCCCTGGTGGCTCTATGTGATTTTTTTTTTTTAATGTATGAAAATGGAACAAAAATGGGGTGAAAAATAACATTTTTGTTGTAATATGGTTTCTGTAGGAGGACAAACACGACACAAACCTTCCAAATAGTTAGAAAGCCCACTGTTTAATACGTTTGTGTTCATGCTTCACTGATGAGGGTATTTGGCGAGCGCCATTTTGTCCTACTCATTTTTTAGAGGCCCTTGAACTCACCGTTGTGTGGACTGATGCTCAAAAGTTTGTTTGAATGTACAACTTTCTCCGAAGCTGCCACGGAAAGACGTGTTTTATGCCACTCCTTCTTTGTCTCATTTTGTCCACCAAACATTTTATGCTGTGCGTGAATGCACAAAGGTGAGCTTGTTGGAGTGCTAATCAGGCATATTTGGTCACTGTATGACTGCAAGCTAATCGATGCTAACATGCAATTTAGGCTAGCTGTATGTAGGTTAAAATATCTAATATAGACACTTACATCATGTGTTGTCTTCATTATAACACTAATTTAAGACTTTTAAAGTCATTTTGATAGTAGGCTAATATAGCTAATATAGACACTAACATCATGTGTTGTCTTCATTATAACACTTATATAAGACTTTTAAAGTCATTTTGATAGTAGGCTAATGTAGCTAATATAGACACTAACATCATATGTTGTCTTCATTATAACACTTATATAAGACTTTTAAAGTCATTTTGATAGTAGGCTAATGTAGCTAATATAGACACTTACATCATGTGTTGCCTTCATTATAACACTTATATAAGACTTATAAAGTCATTTTGATAGTAGGCTAATGTAGCTAATATAGACACTAACATCATGTGTTGTCTTCATTATAACACTTATATAAGACTTTTTAAGTCATTTTGATAGTAGGCTAATGTAGCTAATATAGACACTTACATCATGTGTTGCCTTCATTATAACACTAATATAAGACTTTTAAAGTAATTTTGATAGTAGGCTAATATAGCTAATATAGACACTTACATCATGTGTTGTCTTCATTATAACACTTGTATAAGACTTTTAAAGTCATTTTGATAGTAGGCTAATATAGACACTTACATCATGTGTTGTCTTCATTATAACACTTATAAGACTTTTGATTTTTTGCGGCTCCAGAAGGATTACTTTTTGTATTTGTGGTTCAATATGGCTCTTTCAACATTTTGGGTCGCCGACTCCTGGTATAGGTCATATTTTTTGCTGCTAATGGTTATTTTAGCATGTTATTGCATATTGTGATTCTGACATGTTTATTGATTTATATTGTACAATATTGAGGAAAGAACTATACCATATTCTGGATACTTTATAATACAATTAATGTTATTTAATGAAGATATTTTGTGTACACGTGGATTTATAAAACTGGTCCTGGCTCTTACACAGGCCAGGCTTCTCTTTTTGATGGCGAGCTAAGGAAAAGAAGCATCTAGTCCAAGGATGGTTCTTGGAAGATTCCAGCCAGGGACCCCACCACCCGTTCTGGTAGGAGGCTCTCGAGCCGACCCTTTACATTTCCATCCTTAACCTGCAGCACATGGACTGTACTGCCATCCTTTTTCAAGAACTCTATTAAGTCTGAACTGAGATTTATACAAGATCTAGAGACACTGATTCATGGAATTTGAATTGTATATATGTATATAGTACTTGTGTTTGTTTCTTCAAAATGGCTTTCATGTTGAATTCAACTAATTGTTGTGTATACATCTGCTGTCCATCACTAGTTCTCTAATACACGGTGTCAACTAGGGATGTCTCGATCCAGGTTTTTGCACTTCCGATCCGATACCGATGTTGTTTTTGCACTTCCGATCCGATGCCGATACTGGCCTTATCCAAGTATGTATTAAAGGCCTACTGAAAGCCACCACTAGCGACCACGCAGTCTGATAGTTTATGTATCAATGATGAAATCTTAACATTGCAACACATGCCAATACGGCCGGGTTAACTTATAAAGTGACATTTTAAATTTCCCGGGGAACTTCCGGTTCAAAACGCCTTTGGAAGATGACGTATGCGCGTGACGTCGCGAGGTCCACGGAAGTGTTTGGACCCTATTGGACACTCTGTTTTCTTCGACAAAATTCCACAGTATTCTGGACATCTGTGTTGGTGAATCTTTTGCAATTTGTTTAATGAACAATGGAGGCTGGAAAGAAGAACGTTGTAGGTGGGATCGTGTATTAGCGGCTGGCTGTAGCAACACAACAAGGAGGATTTTGTTGGATAGCAGAGCTAGCGCCGGCGACCTCACCTTGACTTCCTACGTCTCCGGGCCGCCGACCGCATCGTCGATCGCTGGAACGCAGGTGAGCACGGGTGTTGATGAGCAGATGAGGGCTGGCTGGCGTAGGTGGAGCGCTAATGTTTTTATCATAGCTCTGACGAGTTCCCGTTGCTAAGTTAGCGTCGTTAGCAACAGCATTGCCAGGCTTCGACAGGCGGCACAGCATTAACCGTGTATTTACATGTCCAGTGTTTGGTTCGGTGTCTCCTGATAGTAGTATTGTTGATCTTCTGTCTATCCTTCCAGTCAGGGATTTATTTATTTTGTTTCTATCTGCATTTGAGACAGATGCTATCACGTTAGCTCATGCTACAGAGCTTCGTCGATGTATTGTCGTGGAGATAAAAGTCACTGTGAATGTCCATTTCGCCTTCTCGACTCTCATTTTCAAGAGGATATAGTATCCGAGGTGGTTTAAAATACAAATCCGTGATCCACAATAGAAAAAGGAGAGAGTGTGGATTCCAATGAGCCAGCTTGTACCTAAGTTACGGTCAGAGCGGAAAAAGATATCTCTTGAACTGCATTCTAGTCCGTCACTCTAACGTTCCTCATCCACGAATCTTTCATCCTCGCTCAAATTAAAGGGGTAATCGTCACTTTCTCGCTCCGAATATCTCTCGCTCCATGTAAACAACGGGGAATTGTGAGCAGCACTACCGCTTGTGACGTCACGCTACTTCCGGTAGGGGCAAGGTTTTTTTTTATCAGCGAGCAAAAGTTGCGGACTTTATCGTCGATTTTCTCTACTAAATCCTTTCAGCCAAAATATGGCAATATCGCGAAATGATCAAGTATGACACATAGAATGGATCTGCTATTCCCGTTGGGGGTGTGGTTATTTACAGCTAGAATTCACCAACTCGAGTATTTCATATATATATATATATATATATATATATATATATATATATATATATATATATATATATATATATATATATATATATATATATATATATATATATATATATATATATATGAAATACTTGACTTTCAGTGAATTCTAGCTATATATATATATATTGTTGGAAGCATATCCATATTTAAGTGTTACTTCTTTCTAAAAACTCCTATAATCATATTTACATCAGCTAATGTCTCGTGTGGTACAAAGTGCTTGGATTCAAGTGTCCTTGGTTAGAGTCAGAGCGCTTTGTTGAGACTGCATTACATTCCTAAGATAAGGAGCACAGCTGGACTGGGGAAACAGCAGGTGGGGGGGACAGGAGAAGGAGGAAGTAGACAGGAGTTCCGGGGTTTTGGTAGACCGATCTGGACCGGGCTAGGGAACGCTTGGGTGCTGGGTTGGTCTCAGGTTTGTCCTCTAAGCTTTGAGAATAAACTACAAAATACCAACTGCTGCCTGTTGATTGAATGTAAACATCAGCGTATTGCCATAAAAAGAATCTGGTAGAGACTATATTTATATATATATATTTATTTATATATATATATTTATTTGATTTACATATATAAAAAATAAAAATACTTGAATTTCAGTGTTCCGGTGGCTAGCCATTAGATGGCAGTATTGTCCTGTTTAACTTCTCCGTTCATGATGAGTATATCATTTCGGCCGCCATGTCTGTAATTTCCTCGTTCTTCTGCTTCGTCTCCTTGTTGTGTGCGCAGTTGTGCACTCTGTAAAAGCCCTAGATGTTATGACGTCATTGGGCAGGCAAGCTGTTTATATTGTGGGAAAGCGGACGTGAGAACAGGCTGTCCCCACTCAGTCTCAGGTCCGCATTGAGCTGGAGGGGGCGTGGCCTCCAGCTCCGGCTGAATACCGGGAGTTTGTCGGGAGAAAATCTCTGCCGGGAGGTTGTCGGGAGAGGCGCTGAATACCGGGATTCTCCCGCTAAAAACGGGAGGGTTGGCAAGTATGGTAAGAAGGTGCGCTTGCTGTCTGTGAGAAGCAGACACAAGAAGGAGTGGGAAGAGCCTGTCGTGTAATGCCAGCAGCGAAAAGCAACTGCGTGAGGACGTATACTCGACTATGTTGAAGGTGTGCTGGAAAATGCGGAACGGAAATTAGGGAGCAGCAGAAAAGTGGAATGTATTATTTAAATCGGTGCGTTGGAAAACACGGACCGGAATGTTTTAAAAAACTGGATCTGGATCGGCATTTTCCCATGCCTTGCCGATACGCATTTTTTGGCAAATATCGGCGGCCGATCCGATCCAAATATCGGATCGAGACATCCCTAGTGTCAACCAAACTGCAATTCAAGCTCTGCCTCTCTCTCCGAGTCCAAACGCTAGTTTTCTGTTCCTAGCCCATAACACCCCATATATATATTGCAATGATTTGTAGCACGTATAGGTTACATTTGCATTCCTGAAAATTTTGGCAGCCGGACCAGGGCATGTGCCATGGCTCGCAGCTTTCATTTGTTTTGTTTCGGATGGTCATTTTTCCATAGGACGTCTCTTATTAAATACTTCTTGCACCATGCATTTTCTTGGGCCTGGATCATCCCAGCACACCTACACTAATAAGAGGGTTTTTTTTCGAATTCATAAACCGTATTTCTTTTTTTTTTGGTGATATTTCGTGCCTTATCATGGACTTTGAATGGTTTTGAAAACTTGGAAAATCCGATCAAGATCTGTTGTGTAGGACTAGATGTTACAATCCCCTAATGCATACTTGAGACACCTATGTGGGATGGTCAAGTGAGTGAAGGCATCCTTTGGGTTATCAAGTGGGCGCCCGCCTTCCTCAGTGTTTCGCTGATAGGCCCACGACACCTCCAGAAGGTTCAGCAGTGAGTCCCAGCGTCCCAGGATCACTCCCTAGATGCCATCACTCACTTGAAAGCCCAGGTGGAGTCCCTTCACTTGACCCACAGCCACTGACTCCCCCTTTCAGCGGCTTTTGAGAGGTCTTTCACTGTCTGCCGGTGGACCATTCCTCGCACTCCCATTTCCCTGGATGTTGAGGTGGCCACAAACCCTCTGCAGCCTACTTCCACCGGGCGTACCCTCGCTTTCCAGCCTTGTTGTTGCGCATCGGCTGCAAGCTCAGTGTACCTCAACTTCTTGCGCTCGTAGCCTCCTCCATTGCACTCTCCCAGGGCACCGTGAGCTCTATGATGTACACGAGCCTGAGCGAAGCTGACCACACAACAAGATCTGGCCGCTGGTTGGTGGACGCAATCTCAACTGGGAAGCAGAGTCTCTGGCCCAGGTCTGCCAGCAGTTTCCAGTCCCGTGCCCCGCCTAGCTGTCCAGTGTCTGGTCTTGCGGGGGTGAGGTTGGCTTGACCCTCACCCTCCCGGACAAATGTTGTTGCTTGCCAACGGGATGATGAGGGAGGAAGGGCATTGACGCTTGTCCGTCGACTTTCCAGCACTGCTGCAAGACACTTTAGCACCCGGTTGTGCCGCCAGATGTAACGGCCTTGGGTGAGGCTTGTCTTGCAGCCCACCAGGATGTGCTTCAGTGTTGCTGGACTCGGACACAGAGGGCATGTGGTGTCTTCACCATACCACTGGCTGAGGTTTTTTGGAGAAGGCAGGACATCGTAGGCAGCCCTGATGGTAAAGCTCGCCCTGAATGCCTCCATCTCCCACAGCTCTTTCCAGGAGATCTCCCTCTTCTCTACTCCTTCCCATGTCATCCACTGCCCTTGTTTTGCCTGCGCCACAGTATTATTAAATAATAATTTAAGAACAGAAGGGCACACGTTACATTCTGTGAAAAGTCAATCTTGTCAACAAAGTAGATGAAAATGACGTTACATTTCAATCCCAACGGTGGAACTCATAAAGATTGTTTTAAAGGCCTACTGAAAGCCACTACTAGCGACCACGCAGTCTGATAGTTTATATATCAATGATGAAATCTTAACATTGCAACACATGCCAATACGGCCGGGTTAATTTATAAAGTGACATTTTAAAATTCCCGGGAAATATCCGGCTGAAACGTCGCGGTATGATGACGTATGCGCGTGACGAAGTCCGAGTAACGGAAGTTATGGTACCCCGTAGAATCCTATACAAAAAGCTCTGTTTTCATTTCATAATTCCACAGTATTCTGGACATCTTTTGCAATTTTTTTAATGAACAATGAAGGCTGCAAAGAAGACAGTTGTAGGTGGGATCAGTGTATTAGCAGCGGACTACAGCAACACAACCAGGAGGACTTTGTTGGAGCGCTAGCCGCGCTAGCCGCGCTAGCCGCGCTAGCCGCCGACTTCACTTTGACTTCCTACGTCTCCGGGCCGCCAAACGCATCGGGTGAAGTCCTTCGTCCTTCTGCCGATCGCTGGAACGCAGGTGAGCACGGGTGTTGATGAGCAAATGAGGGCTGGCTGGCGTAGGTGGAGAGCTAATGTTTTTAGCATAGCTCTGTGCAGTCTGGTTGCTAAGTTAGCTTCAATGGCGTCGTTAGCACAGCATTGTTAACCTTCGCCAGCCTGGAAAGCATTAACCGTGTATTTACATGTCCACGGTTTAATAGTATTGTTGATTTTCTATCTATCCTTCCCGTCAGGGGTTTATTTCTTTTGTTTCTATATGCAGTTAAAGCAAGATGCTATCACGTTAGCTCGTAGCTAAAGCATCCCGCCGATGTATTGTCGTGGAGATAAAAGGCACTGAATGTCCATTTCGCGTTCTCGACTCTCATTTTCAAGAGGATATAGTATCTGAGGTGGTTTAAAATACAAATCTGTGATCTACAATAGAAAAAGGAGAGTGTGGAATCCAATGAGCCAGCTTGTACCTAAGTTACGGTCAGAGCGGAAAAAGATACGTCCATCGCTGCCTCTCAAGTCATTCACTGTAACGTTCCTCATCTACGAATCTTTCATCCTCACTCAAATTAATGGGGTAATCGTCACTTTCTCGGTCCGAATCTCTCTCGCTCCATTGTAAACAACGGGGAATTGTGAGGAATACTAGCTCCTGTGACGTCACGCTACTTCCGCTACAGGCAAGGCTTTTTTTTATCAGCGAGCAAAAGTTGCGAACTTTATCGTCGATTTTCTCTACTAAATCCTTTCAGCAAAAATATGGCAATATTGCGAAATGATCAAGTATGACACATAGAATGGATCTGCTATTCCCGTTTAAATTTTAAAAAATCATTTCAGTAGGCCTTTAAGTTGTCCAGCATGAATACAAGAACCACTTTCGAGTTGGGGAAACAGAATGTTTTGGAGTGACTTCAATCAGAATCCTTATTCGGAACGTTTTGAAAAGATGTTCTTCTAGCACAGAAGTTGGTGCAGGTTTACCCGGGAAGAGAAACCTTTCCTCTGTGAGTCTTGGCATGTAATAAAAAAAAAATATTGACATTACCATTTTGCTTTGTTGTATGGGCGATTGTGTTGAAGAGCACTTCCTGTGCAAGAACATCGTAAGAGCATAGGAGATCAAATACAGGTTTTGAAGCCCTCCTTTTTGATCCGCACACACACAAAAAAAAAGGAACTTTCAGGTACGAGCAAGAACAAGTCAGCTGGAAACCTGTGAAGGACTTTTAAAGGCCTACTGAAAGCCACTACTACCGACCACGCAGTCTGATAATTTATATATCAATTATGAAATCTTAACATTGCAACACATGCCAATACGGCCGGGTTAACTTATAAAATGCAATTTTAAATTTCCCGCCACACTTCCGGTTTAAAAAGCCTTCGGAGGATGACGTATGCGCGTGACGTAGCCCGGGGAACAGAGGTATGCCTTCCCCATTGAATACAATACAAAAAAGCTCTGTTTTCATTTCATAATTCCACAGTATTCTGGACATCTGTGTTGGTGAATCTTTTGCAATTTGTTTAATGAACAATGAAGACTGCAAAGAAGAACGTTGTAGGTGGGTCGGTGTATAGTGGCTGGCTGTAGCAACACAACAAGGATTACTCACTTGGATAGCAGACGCGCTAGCCGATGCTAACCGGCCACCGCACGGATGATCGGGTGAAGTCCTTCGTCGCGCCGTCGATCGCTGGAACGCAGGTGAGCACGGGTGTTGATGAGCTGGGCAAATGAGGGCTGGCTGGCGTAGGTGGAGCGCTAATGTTTTTATCATAGCTCTGTGATGTCCGGTTGCTAAGTTGCTAAGTCAGCCTTAGCGTCGTTAGCAACAGCATTGTTAAGCTTTGCCAGGCTGAGATCTATTAACCGTGTAGTTACATGTCCATGGTTTAATAGTATTGTTGATCTTCTGTCTATCCTTCCAGTCAGGGGTTTATTTATTTTGCTTCTATCTGCATTTGAGACAGATGCTATCACGTTAGCTCATGCTAAAGAGCTTCGCCGATGTATTGTCGTGGAGATAAAAGGCACTGAATGTCCATTTCGCGTTCTCGACTCTCATTTTCAAGAGGATATAGTATCCCAGGTGGTTTAAAATACAAATCCGTGATCCACAATAGAAAAAGGAGAGAGTGTGGAATCCAATGAGCCAGCTTGTACCTACGTTACGGTCAGAGCGAAAAAATATATGTCTTTCACTGCATTCTAGTCCGTCACTCTAACGTTCCTCATCCACGAATCTTTCATCCTCGCTCAAATTAATGGGGTAATGGTCCGAATAGCTCTAGCTGCGTTGAAAACAATAGGAAAATATGAGGGAGTGAACAACTGACAACGTCACGCTACTTCCAGTAGGGGCAAGGTTTTTCTTTATCAGAGACCAAAAGTTGCGAACTTTATCGACGTTGTTCTCTACTAGATCCTTTCAGCAAAAATATGGCAATATCGCAAAATGATCAAGTATGACACATAGAATGGATCTGCTATCCCCGTTTAAATAAAAAAATTTCATTTCAGTAGGCCCTTAAAGACAGAATCTTCTTCTTGCTGCTCCTTTAAGAGATCACAACAATCTTCATCATCTCATCTTCATGTCCTCCTTCAACGTCCTCCACTCCTGATCCCAGCGATATCAAATATGCATCACATTAATGTGCAAAACAAAAACGATATCATTTTGTCACAACTGTGCTAATATGGACTCGTATCTGGTTTGGGTTTACGTGAAATTTGCAATACAGGATCATAATCTCTTTTTTATTCCATTTATAGTCCATTTCTATTGAAATATGCTATTCATAATTCACTCTTTCTAAATCCTATAGAAATGATGTACATGGTATCGTTCTTGTGGTACTCACTCACCCCAGGTCTTTTCTTTCCGGTCTGATACTGAGTAAAATTTAGGCTGCTACCGGCGATACCGATTGTCAGAATAATTGTATAGAAGTTATCACAAAACTTTGTGTTCCATTGAGTTCAGCTCGCCCTGCGAGAGGACAAAAGCTGTCTTTGATCCTACCAAGCAAAAGGCTTGTAAAACTCCACTGTGTAGGAATGTAAGCGACGTGAAGGCGTCGGTTTCTTTGATGTATTGTATCTTGACCCGAGATCTACAAAGCGGAGAGGAAGCAGGACCTGACGCAAGCTCCAGGCACCTTTTTCTTTGAACTGTTTTACGACCTTTTCTTTTGAACTGGTTTTTAACCAAAGGTGATGGCTGTTTACGACCCCCCTCCCTTAGAAACAGCTGTTGCCGTGTAATCAGGGAAAGTCCAAATAAAAGAGGAGGCGTACAATCTTTCGTCAGAGCGTGGTGGGAGACTGTACAAGAGTACAGCCCAGACGTTTCTCCTCAATTGAGCTAAATTGAATTCGGTCTCTGTTTAATTCCTTGCTTCTTGTCTTGTTTAGTAGATGTCATCAGTGTTTGAACCTGACACCGATACTTTGTGTGACTCGCTGTGAAAGTATTTTTTTCTCCCTTCTTGTCGCTCATTTCGAGTGTCGACTTCTTCATTTCAGTTAACAGTGCGCCATTGTCTAAACAGTCGGCATTTTCGTCTGTTTGTCCCCCTCCCAAACTGCGCTTACTCCCCTCTCCCACCTGGTATTCAGTGCACTCGTACTGATGCTTGTCGTGTGTGTGACCTGCGCCTTATTAAACCGCTCAAGCCATTCAATAAATTGTAGAAAAAACAATTTTGTTTGACTACTTGATTAGAAAATTTCCAATACAGTACCTAATCTGTCTGCTAAAATGTCAAAAGTTGTGTATTTTAAATAACATAGCCTAAAGAATGCATTTATCTACGTATGTATTATTGCTATTTATATTATAATATTTATCATATTGTATTTATATTTATTATTATTTATATTATTTATTTCAAACTGAAGTATATTGAGGTAGTGGCGTGAATAACAATATAACCAAGCTAATACAACATAAAAAACGGGTAAATATGGTTTTTGAAACCACAACAAAAGGAAATAACTGACATAATAATAAAAAAAACTACTATTAGAATAAAAAGCAAGTCACAATTCAGTTCCATGAATATGTTCAAGTGAAAATACTTAACATGTGGTGAACAAAAACATTTGACGTTGACAAGTTTAGTGACTTTTTTACACTTTTATACGATATTTCTAATAATGGCGCCATCTCAGGTGTACTGCTATGACAACAAAGTTCCCTGAATCTTTTAATTTGATGATTTAATGTTTACGTTTTAAGTTCCTGCGGAGGACATATTGATGGAATGTCCATCACGTCATTGCACCAATACGCTGTATACTGTATGTAGCACGCCACACCAGCTAGCTAACATGGCGTGGTATTGTTTGGATTAACCAGCACACGCAAACTTCACGCCTCGTCTGAAGACGTAAGAAGCAATTTATTTTTGTGTTTGCTGAAAGAAAAAGTACCCTGTGGTAATATTGATATTATATGACGGCCAAAATACATTTTAGAAGGCCGGTGGCAAACAATCAAACGTTTGTGTCAAACACACAATTTCATAACTCAAGTCGTGGCCAGAAATTATAACTATAACTCATATTTTGTCATCAAATGATTGACCTCAAGATACTTTGTGGGGGGAAAATATTGTAAGAATTTACACTTTCATGATTATACTTGATTTGTTGCAAACATGCTTAGTTAAAAACATCACACTACATAAACACATGACATACATTGCTGTTATTATACGTTACATGAAACATTATATTGATATACTGAACATTACATCACAATAAACTTTAAATGAAACACTACAACAGACATTGAAATACATTAGAATATTGGTAAAAAAAATTTAAAAAAACAGTACAAGAAACAATGCATTAAATATTACATGAAACATTTAAATACATATTATATAAAATATTACATGAAACATTACATGAAACATTACATGAAACATTACAATAAACATTACAATAAACATTACATGGAACATTTAAATACTTATTATATGAAACATTACAATAAACATTAGATAGAACTTTTAAATACATACTATATACAATATTACATAAAACATTACATGAAACATTGCAATAAACATTACAGGACACACTACAATAAACATTACATGAAACATTACATGGAACATTTAAATACATAATACATGAAACATTACAATAAACATTACAGGACACACTACAATAAACATTTAAATACATATATTAAATATTACATGAAACATAACAAACATTACATGAAACACTACAATACACATTATATGAAACATTGCAATAAACATTACATGAAACATTTGAATACATATTAAAGGAAATATTACATGAAACATTACAATAAACATGACATGAAACATTTAAATAGTGTAGGAAATAGTACATGAAACATTACTATTAACATTACAGGACACACTACAATAAACATTTCATGAAACATTTAAATACATATTATATGAAGTATTACATGAAACATAACAAACATCACATGAAACACTACAATAAACATTACATGGAACACTACAATAAACATTACATGAAACATTTAAATACATATTATAGGAAATATTACATGAAACATAACAATAAACATTACATGAAACATTTAAATACACATTACAAGAAACATTACATGAAACATTGCCATAAACATTACATAAAACATTTAAATACATATTATATAAAATATTACATGAAACATTACAATAAACATTACATGGAACATTAAAATACATTATTCATGAAACATTACAAAAAACATTACAGGACACACTACAATAAACATTACATGAAACATTTAAATACATATTATATAAAATATTACATGAAACATTTAAATACATATTATATAAAATATTACATAAAACATTCAAATACATATTATATAAAATATTACATGAAACATTTCAATACATATTATATAAAATATTACATGAAACATTTCAATACATATTATATAAAATATTACATGAAACATGACATGAAACATTACAATAAACATTACATGAAACATTTAAATACATATTATATGAAATATTACAATAAACATTACATGAAACATTACAATGAACATTACATGGAACATTAAAATACATTATTCAAGAAACATTACAATAAACATTACATGAAACATTTAAATACATATTATATAAAATATTACATGAAACATTTAAATACATATTATATAAAATATTACATGAAACATTTAAATACATATTATATAAAATATTACATGAAACATTCCATGAAACATTACAATAAACATTACATGAAACATTTAAATACATATTATATGAAATATTACATGAAACATAACAATAAACATGACATGAAACATAACTATAAACATTACATGAAACATTTAAATACATATTATAGGAAACATTACAAGAAACATTACATGAAACATTTAAATACATATTACAGGAAATATTACATGAAACATTACAAAAATAATATATGAAACATTACAATACATATTAAATGAAACATTATATCAATTATTATTGGATGAAACATTACATGAAGCATTACATTATATGAAACATTACAATAAACTTCAAATGAAACATTACATCTTCCATAATATTATTTATTGCTATTTCTTTGCATTTTAGTGGAGTTTTACTTTTGTAGCTGTATGTAAAAATGTTTGCATCATTATTTACTTCCTGTTTAGCAAGCTGGAATCACAAATGAATTGCTCTAAAATAATCCACATGCTTGTATTCCTTGTGAGTTTAAAAATGTCGTGTAGGTGACAGTGAAGCCTACATGGTGTGAGGACTAAATGAAGGTGTGTCTTGTGTGGGACAGGAAGTGGGTGTTGGCGGTGAACGTGAGCAGGCAGGAAGCTGACAGATGGAGCTTAGCACCTTGCATTGTGTCCAGACAGGCGGGGCCAACTGGGGCCCAAGCCGCGTGCTGTTCCTGCGATTAGCCTTCCATCTGGCGGGGCCCAGACCGCTGTATGGATCTCCGAGTCGGGGACGCTCCTCTCGCACTTGGCAGCCAGATCCTTCAGTCGGGCTTAGACGCCTTCAGGCATCGAACATCTGGCAGGCGTCACTTCTCACCACAATGACCACCATTGCTGTGCTCCTCACATCGTTAGCATCCACCTGGTCTACCAAGTCATCTCATTGTTCATATATATCACTTTTACTAGGAGCTAGTAATGCTTACTCAAGTACAAAACCCAAACACAGTGAAGTTGTCACGTTGTGTAAATGGTAAATAAAAAGAGAATACAACAAATCCTTTTCAACTTATATTCAATTGAATAGACTGCAAAGACAAGATATTTCATGTTCACGCTGAGAAACTTTCTTTTTTTTGTGCAAATAAATTTCTGGGTGTTGTTGATAAATGGCTTTGACATTGCATAGTAGAGTTGTAACTTGCACTTACAGATGTAGCGACCAACTGTAGTTACTGACAGTGGTTTTCTGAAGTGTTCC
>NC_084750.1:11288831-11306331 GCF_033978785.1 Entelurus aequoreus | reverse complement strand
CTCCGTGATATCATCAAAAGGTTCCGAGAATCTGGAGAAACCACTGCACGTGAGCCGTGATATTACGCACCTCGGACCCCGCATCAAAAAGCCACATCGGTGTGTAAAGGATATCACCACATGGGCTCAGGAACACTTCAGAAACCCACTGTCAGTAACTACAGTCGGTCGCTACATCTGTAAGGGCAGGTTAAAACTCTACTATGCGAAGCCACAGCCATTTATCAACAACACCCAGAAACTCACACATGCAATAGGGTTTTGTATTGCTGGATTCAGAGCGGCACTATACTGCCTCTGAAACACAGCAAAACTTTTCAACTGGCATTACGGAGCACCGTCGCGACATTGCAGTTAATACGAGCAGAGGAGCATGTTCGGCAGCGCGCGCGCACAGAGTACTTACAAGCAGACACAGGGTGGAGACAGAAAAGGGAGAATGGCCTTAAAAACAAACAATAAAGGTAAAGCTATAAACACTAAGAGGTGCTTTAAAATCTAACTAGCCAGCGGCTCAGTGGCCTAGTGGTTAGAGTGCCCGCCCTGAGATGGGTAGGTTGTGAGTTCAAACCCCGGCCGAGTCATACCAAATACTATAAAAACTGGGAGCCATTACCTCCCTGCTTGGCACTCAGCATCAAGGCTTGGAATTGGGGGTTGTATGACCAAAAATGATTCCCGGGCGTGGCCACCGCTGCTGCTCACTGCTCCCCTCACCTCCCAGGGGGTGATCAAGGGTGATGGGTCAAATGCAGAGGATAATTTCTCCACACCTAGTGTGTGTGTGACTATCATTGGTACTTTAACTTTAACATCTATCCGCAGTCGGCAGTGTTTTAGCTACATCTAAATCACTAATCCTGGTCTCCATGGCAACAAAGTGAGTTTCTTACAAGTAGTAGTATCACTGGAGGATGAGGAATAGCTAAACATGCTTCACTACACACCGTAGGAGGATACAATAGCTCACCGGCGTCACAATGTAAACAAACGCCATGGGTGGATCTACACCTGACATCCACTGTAATGATACCAAGTACAAGAGTCCTACATAGTCAATACTGCAATGATAACATTTATATTTTTTACTATCACAAAATCTTTTGTCATTTTTTAATTTATTTATAAAGTCAGTAAATACGTGCCTGGACACATGAGGACTTTGAATATGACCAATGTATGATCCTGTAACTACTTGGTATCGGATTCATACCTAATTGTGTGGTATCACCCAAAACTGATGTATAGTATAGTACCGCGGTACTAATGATCATATTAGTACGATACCGCCTCTAAAAAGTAGTTGGCAGTGTTTTAGCTACATCTAAATCACTAATCCTGGCCTCCATGGCAACAAATAAAGTAAGTTTCTTACAAGTACAATTATCACTGGAGGATGAGGAATAGCTAAACATGCTTCACTACACACCGTAGGAGGATACAATAGCTCACCGGTGTCACAATTTAAACAAACGCCATGGGTGGATCTACACCTGGCATCCACTGTAATGATACCAAGTACGAGAGTGTATCTAGTTGATACTATTATGATTACATTGATATTTTTTAGCATCACAAAATCTTTTTTTTCATTTTTAAAACATGTATATTATGTTTATAAAGTCAGTAAATATGTCCCTGGACATGTGACCAATGTATGATCCTGTAACTACTTGGTATCGGATCCATACCTAATTGTGTGGTATCACCCAAAACTGATGTATAGTATAGTACCGCGGTACTAATGATCATATTAGTACGATACCGCCTCTAAAAAGTAGTTGGCAGTGTTTTAGCTACTTCTAAATCACTAATCCTGGCCTCCATGGCAACAAAGTGAGTTTCTTACAAGTAGTAGTATCACTGGAGGATGAGGAATAGCTAAACATGCTTCACTACACACCGTAGGAGGATACAATAGCTCACCGGCGTCACAATGTAAACAAACGCCATGGGTGGATCTACACCTGGCATCCACTGTAATGATACCAAGTACGAGAGTGTATCTAGTTGATACTATTATGATTACATTGATATTTTTTAGCATCACAAAATCTTTTTTTTCATTTTTTAACAATGTATATTATGTTTATAAAGTCAGTAAATATGTCCCTGGACATATGACCAATGTATGATCCTGTAACTACTTGGTATCGGATCCATACCTAATTGTGTGGTATCACCCAAAACTGATGTATAGTATTGTACCGCGGTACTAATGATCATATTAGTACGATACCGCCTCTAAAAAGTAGTTGACAGTGTTTTAGCTACTTCTAAATCACTAATCCTGGCCTCCATAGCGACAAATAAAGTCAGTTTCTTACAAGTAGCATTATCACTGGAGGACGAGGAATAGCTAAACATGCTTCACTACACACCGTAGGAGGATACAATAGCTCACCGGCGTCACAATGTAAACAAACGCCATGGGTGGATCTACACCTGGCATCCACTGTAATGATACCAAGTACGAGAGTGTATCTAGTTGATACTATTATGATAACATTGATATTTTTTAGCATCACAAAATCTTTTTTTTTTATTTTTTAAAAATGTATATTATGTTTATAAAGTCAGTAAATACGTGCCTGGACACATGAGGACTTTGAATATGACCAATGTATGATCCTGTAACTACTTGGTATCGGATCCATACCTAATTGTGTGGTATCACCCAAAACTGATGTATAGTATAGTACCGCGGTACTAATGATCATATTAGTACGATACCGCCTCTAAAAAGTAGTTGGCAGTGTTTTAGCTACTTCTAAATCACTAATCCTGGTCTCCATGGCGACAAATAAAGTCAGTTTCTTACAAGTACCATTATCACTGGAGGACGAGGAAAAGCTAAACATGCTTCACTACACACCGTAGGAGGATACAATAGCTCACCGGCGTCACAATGTAAACAAACGGCATGGGTGGATCTACACCTGGCATCCACTGTAATGATACCAAGTACGAGAGTGTATCTAGTTGATACTTTTATGATTACATTGATATTTTTTAGCATCACAAAATCTTTTTTTTTTTTTTTTTTAAATGTATATTATGTTTATAAAGTCAGTAAATACGTGCCTGGACACATGAGGACTTTGAATATGACCAATGTATGATCCTGTAACTACTTGGTATCGGATCCATACCTAATTGTGTGGTATCACCCAAAACTGATGTATAGTATCGTACCGCGGTACTAATGATCCTATTAGTACGATACCGCCTCTAAAAAGTAGTTGGCAGTGTTTTAGCTACTTCTAAATCACTAATCCTGGTCTCCATGGCGACAAATAAAGTCAGTTTCTTACAAGTATTATTATCACTGGAGGACGAGGAAAAGCTAAACATGCTTCACTACACACCGTAGGAGGATACAATAGCTCACCGGCGTCACAATGTAAACAAACGCCATGGGTGGATCTGCACCTGGCATCCACTGTAATAATACCAAGTACAAGAGTGTATCTAGTTGATACTATTATGATTACATTGATATTTTTAACATCACAAAATCTTTTTTTTCATTTTTAAAAAATGTATATTATGTTTATAAAGTCAGTAAATACGTGCCTGGACACATGAGGACTTTGAATATGACCAATGTATGATCCTGTAACTACTTGGTATCGGATCCATACCTAATTGTGTGGTATCACCCAAAACTGATGTATAGTATAGTACCGCGGTACTAATGATCATATTAGTACGATACCGCCTCTAAAAAGTAGTTGGCAGTGTTTTAGCTACTTCTAAATCACTAATCCTGGCCTCCATGGTGACAAAAAAAGTAAGTTTCTTACAAGTAGTATTATCACTGGAGGACGAGGAATAGCTAAACATGCTTCACTACACACCGTAGGAGGATACAATAGCTCACCGGTGTCACAATGTAAACAAACGCCATGGGTGGATCTACACCTGACATCCACTGTAATGATACCAAGTACGTGAGTGTATCTAGTTGATACTATTATGATTACATTGATATTTTTTAGCATCACAAAATCTTTTTTTTTTTTTTTTTCAAATGTATATTATGTTTATAAAGTCAGTAAATATGTCCCTGGACACATGAGGACTTTGAATATGACCAATGTATGATCCTGTAACTACTTGGTATCGGATCCATACCTAATTGTGTGGTATCACCCAAAACTGATGTATAGTATAGTACCGCGGTACTAATGATCATATTAGTACGATACCGCCTCTAAAAAGTAGTTGGCAGTGTTTTAGCTACTTCTAAATCACTAATCCTGGTCTCCATGGAGACAAATAAAGTCAGTTTCTTACAAGTATTATTATCACTGGAGGACGAGGAATAGCTAAATATGCTTCACTACACACCGTAGGAGGATACAATAGCTAACCGGCGTCACAATGTAAACAAACGCCATGGGTGGATCTACACCTGGCATCCACTGTAATGATACCAAGGACGAGAGTGTATCTAGTTGATACTATTATGATTACATTGATATTTTTAGCATCACAAAATCTTTTTTTTCATTTAAAAAAAATGTATATTATGTTTATAAAGTCAGTAAATATGTCCCTGGACACATGAGGACTTTGAATATGACCAATGTATGATCCTGTAACTACTTGGTATCGGATCCATACCTAATTGTGTGGTATCACCCAAAACTGATGTATAGTATAGTACCGCGGTACTAATGATCATATTAGTACGATACCGCCTCTAAAAAGTAGTTGGCAGTGTTTTAGCTACATCTAAATCACTAATCCTGGCCTCCATGGCGACAAATAAAGTCAGTTTCTTACAAGTACTATTATCACTGGAGGACGAGGAATAGCTAAACATGCTTCACTACACAGCGTAGGAGGACACAATAGCTCACCGGCGTCACAATGTAAACAAACGCCATGAGTGGATCTACACCTGACAGCCACTGTAATGATACCAAGTACAAGAGTTTATCTAGTTGGTACTATTATGATTACATTGATATTTTTAGCATCACAAAATCTTTTTTTTCATTTTGAAAACATGTATATTATGTTTATAAAGTCAGTAAATATGTCCCAGGACACATGAGGACTTTGAATATGACCAATGTATGATCCTGTAACTACTTGGTATCGGATCCATACCTAATTGTGTGGTATCACCCAAAACTGATGTATAGTATAGTACCGCGGTACTAATGACCATATTAGTACGATACCGCCTCTAAAAAGTAGTTGGCAGTGTTTTAGCTACTTCTAAATCACTAATCCTGGCCTCCATGGCGACAAATAAAGTCAGTTTCTTACAAGTAGTATTATCACTGGAGGACGAGGAATAGCTAAACATGCTTCACTACACACCGTAGGAGGACACAATAGCTCACCGGCGTCACAATTTAAACAAACGCCATGGGTGGATCTACACCTGGCATCCACTGTAATAATACCAAGTACAAGAGTGTATCTAGTTGATACTATTATGACTACATTGATATTTTTTAGCATCACAAAATCTTTTTTTTTCATTTAAAAAAATGTATATTATGTTTATAAAGTCAGTAAATATGTCCCTGGACACATGAGGACTTTGAATATGACCAATGTATGATCCTGTAACTACTTGGTATCGGATCCATACCTAATTGTGTGGTATCACCCAAAACTGATGTATAGTATAGTACCGCGGTACTAATGATCATATTAGTACGATACCGCCTCTAAAAAGTAGTTGGCAGTGTTTTAGCTACTTCTAAATCACTAATCCTGGTCTCCATGGCGACAAATAAAGTCAGTTTCTTACAAGTAGCATTATCACTGGAGGACGAGGAATGGCTAAACATGCTTCACTACACACCGTAGGAGGATACAATAGCTCACCGGAGTCACAATGTAAACAAACGCCATGAGTGGATCTACACCTGGCATCCACTGTAATGATACCAAGTACGAGAGTGTATCTAGTTGATACTATTATGATTACATTGATATTTTTTAGCATCACAAAATCTTTTTTTTCATTTTTTAAAAATGTATATTATGTTTATAAAGTCAGTAAATATGTCCCTGGACACATGAGGACTTTGAATATGACCAATGTATGATCCTGTAACTACTTGGTATCGGATCCATACCTAATTGTGTGGTATCACCCAAAACTGATGTATAGTATAGTACCGCGGTACTAATGATCATATTAGTACGATACCGCCTCTAAAAAGTAGTTGGCAGTGTTTTAGCTACTTCTAAATCACTAATCCTGGTCTCCATGGTGACAAATAAGTAAGTTTCTTACAAGTAGCATTATCACTGGAGGACGAGGAATAGCTAAACATGCTTCACTACACACCGTAGGAGGATACAATAGCTCACCGGCGTCACAATGTAAACAAATGCCAGGGGTGGATCTACACCTGACATCCACTGTAATGATACCAAGTACGAGAGTGTATCTAGTTGATACTATTATGATTACATTGATATTTTGTAGCATCACAAAATCTTTTTTTTTTTATTTTTAAAAAATGTATATTATGTTTATAAAGTCAGTAAATACGTGCCTGGACACATGAGGACTTTGAATATGACCAATGTATGATCCTGTAACTACTTGGTATCGGATTCATACCTAATTGTGTGGTATCACCCAAAACTGATGTATAGTATAGTACCGCAGTACTAATGATCTTATTAGTACGATACCGCCTCTAAAAAGTAGTTGGCGGTGTTTTAGCTACTTCTAAATCACTAATCCTGGTCTCCATGGCGACAAATAAAGTCAGTTTCTTACAAGTATCATTATCACTGGAGGACGAGGAATAGCTAAACATGCTTCACTACACAGCGTAGGAGGATACAATAGCTCACCGGTGTCACAATTTAAACAAACGCCATGGGTGGATCTACACCTGACATCCACTGTAATGATACCAAGTACAAGAGTGTATCTAGTTGATACTATTATGATTACATTGATATTTTTTAGCATCACAAAATCTTTTTTTTTTCATTTAAAAAAAATGTATATTATGTTTATAAAGTCAGTAAATATGTCCCTGGACACATGAGGACTTTGAATATGACCAATGTATGATCCTGTAACTACCTGGTATCGGATCCATACCTAAATGTGTGGTATCACCCAAAACTGATGTATAGTATAGTACCGCGGTACTAATGATCATATTAGTACGATACCGCCTCTAAAAAGTAGTTGGCAGTGTTTTAGCTACTTCTAAATCACTAATCCTGGTCTCCATGGCGACAAATAAAGTAAGTTTCTTACAAGTAGCGTTATCACTGGAGGACGAGGAATAGCTAAACATGCTTCACTACACACCGTAGGAGGATACAATAGCTCACGGGTGTCACAATGTAAACAAACGCCATGAGTGGATCTACACCTGGCATCCACTGTAATGATACCAAGTACGAGAGTGTATCTAGTTGATACTATAATGATTACATTGATATTTTTAGCATCACAAAATCTTTTTTTCATTTTTTAAAAATGTATATTATGTTTATAAAGTCAGTAAATACGTCCCTGGACACATGAGGACTTTGAATATGACCAATGTATGATCCTGTAACTACTCGGTATCGGATCCATACCTAAATGTGTGGTATCACCCAAAACTGATGTATAGTATAGTACTGCGGTACTAATGATCATATTAGTACGATACGGCCTCTAAAAAGTAGTTGGCAGTGTTTTAGCTACTTCTAAATCACTAATCCTGGCCTCCATGGCGACAAATAAAGTCAGTTTCTTACAAGTAGCATTATCACTGGAGGACGAGGAATAGCTAAACATGCTTCACTACACACCGTAGGAGGATACAATAGCTCACCGGTGTCACAATTTAAACAAACGCCATGGGTGGATCTACACCTGACATCCACTGTAATAATACCAAGTACGAGAGTGTATCTAGTTGATACTACTATGATTACATTGATATTTTTTAGCATCACAAAAACTTCTTCTTTTTTTTTTTTTAAATGTATATTATGTTTATAAAGTCAGTAAATATGTCCCTGGACACATGAGGACTTTGAATATGACCAATGTATGATCCTGTAACTACTTGGTATCGGATCCATACCTAATTGTGTGGTATCACCCAAAACTGATGTATAGTATAGTACCGCGGTACTAATGATCATATTAGTACGATACCGCCTCTAAATAGTAGTTGGCAGTGTTTTAGCTACTTCTAAATCACTAATCCTGGTCTCCATGGCGACAAATAAAGTCCGTTTCTTACAAGTAACATTATCACTGGAGGACGAGGAATAGCTAAACATGCTTCACTACACACCGTAGGAGGATACAATAGCTCACGGGTGTCACAATTTAAACAAACGCCATGGGTGGATCTACACCTGGCATCCACTGTAATGATACCAAGGACGAGAGTGTATCTAGTTGATACTATTATGATTACATTGATATTTCTTAGCATCACAAAATCTTTTTTTTAATTTTTTTTAAATGTATATTATGTTTATAAAGTCAGTAAATACGTCCCTGGACACATGAGGACTTTGAATATGACCAATGTATGATCCTGTAACTACTTGGTATCGGATCCATACCTAAATGTGTGGTATCATCCAAAACTAATGTCAAGTATCAAAGAAGAGAAGAATAAGTGATTATTACATTTGAACAGAAGTGTAGATAGAACATGTTAAAAGAGAAAATAAGCAGATATTAACAGTAAATGAACAAGTAGATTAATAATCAATTTTTACAGTTTGTCCTTTATGATGTGTACAAAATAATAGGTGTATAAATGACACAATATGTTACTGCAGACTAATTAGGAGTCTTTGTTTGTTTACTTACTACTAAAAGACAAGTTGTCTAGTACGTTCAACATTTTATTTAAGGAAAAAGAAGAAACATTTTTCTGCCGTCCTTTATTTTGAAAAGTATCGCAGTATGGAACTAAATGTTTTGGTGTGGGGAGTCAGGACAAGAGGCGGGTGTACTGAGAAGGTCAGAAGAAGTACATGGTTGTGTGTACTTGGTGTGGTGTTGCCACCGCAGTCTTAGTACTTCACTCCGTTCCGGCCTAGCGAGTCTTCAGATTGAGTATTTTGTGACTGCTTTGCTTTTGTCCTTGACTGTCATTGAGAGCACAAAACATGAACATGTGTTGTTGGAGCGTGAAATAAACACTTATTTACTCTCCAGCTGTGGATTGTAGCACATCAAATCACATTTGCGTGCGTAGCACTTTACTTACCTACAAAATCAATCAATCAATCAATCAATCACTGTTTACTTATACAGCCCTAAATCACGAGTGTCTCAAAGGGCTGCATAAGCCCCAACTACATCCTCGGCTCAGATCCCACATCAGGGCAAGGAAAAACTCAACCCAATGGGATAACAATGAGAAACCGCAGATGTGGGGACCCCATATTGTGAGAGTCCAGTCCATAGTGGATCTAACATAATAGTGTGAGAGTCCAGTCCATAGTGGATCTAACATAATAGTGTGAGAGTCCAGTCCATAGTGGATCTAACATAATAGTGTGAGAGTCCAGTCCATAGTGGATCTAACATAATAGTGTGAGAGTCCAGTCCATAGTGGATCTAACATAACAGTGTGAGAGTCCAGTCCATAGTGGATCTAACATAATATTGTGAGAGTCCAGTCCATAGTGGATCTAACATAATAGTGTGAGAGTCCAGTCCATAGTGGATCTAACATAATAGTGTGAGAGTCCAGTCCATAGTGGATCTAGTTAATAGTGTGAGAGTCCCGTCCATAGTGGATCTAACAGAATAGTGTGAGAGTCCAGTCCATAGTGGATCTAACATAATAGTGTGAGTCCAGTCCATAGTGGATCTAACATAATAGTGAGAGAGTCCAGTCCATAGTGGATGTAACATAATAGTGTGAGAGTCCAGTCCATAGTGGATCTAACATAATAGTGTGAGAGTCCAGTCCATAGTGGATCTAACATAATAGTGAGAGAGTCCAGTCCATAGTGGATGTAACATAATAGTGTGAGAGTCCAGTCCATAGTGGATGTAACATAATAGTGTGAGAGTCCAGTCCATAGTGGATCTAACATAATAGTGTGAGAGTCCAGTCCATAGTGGATCTAACATAATAGTGAGAGTACAGTCCATAGTGGATCTAACATAATAGTGTGAGAGTCCAGTCCATAGTGGATCTAACATAATAGTGTGAGAGTCCAGTCCATAGTGGATCTAACATAATAGTGAGAGTCCAGTCCATAGTGGATCTAACATAATAGTGTGAGAGTCCAGTCCATGGTGGATCTAACATAATAGTGTGAGAGTCCAGTCCATAGTGGATCTAACATAATAGTGTGAGAGTCCAGTCCATAGTGGATCTAACATAATAGTGTGAGAGTCCAGTCCATAGTGGATCTAACATAATAATGTGAGTCCAGTCCATAGTGGATCTAACATAATAGTGTGAGAGTCCAGTCCATAGTGGATCTAACATAATAGTGTGAGAGTCCAGTCCATAGTGGATCTAACATAATAGTGTGAGAGTCCAGTCCATAGTGGATCTAACATAATAGTGTGAGAGTCCAGTCCATAGTGGATCTAACATAATAGTGTGAGAGTCCAGTCCATAGTGGATCTAACATAATAGTGTGAGAGTCCAGTCCGTAGTGGATCTAACATAATAGTGTGAGAGTCCAGTCCATAGTGGATCTAACATAATAGTGTGAGAGTCCAGTCCATAGTGGATCTAACATAATAGTGAGAGTCCAGTCCGTAGTGGATCTAACATAATAGTGTGAGAGTCCAGTCCATAGTGGATCTAACGTAATAGTGTGAGAGTCCAGTCCATAGTGGGGGGGGCGTGGCTAAGGGCGTGGTTAAGAGGAGAGTATATTTACAGCTAGAATTCACCAAATCAAGTATTTCATATATATATATATATATATATATATATATATATATATATATATATATATATATGAAATACTTGACTTTCAG
The DNA here is from genome assembly GCF_033978785.1 of Entelurus aequoreus. NCBI lineage: Eukaryota > Metazoa > Chordata > Actinopteri > Syngnathiformes > Syngnathidae > Entelurus > Entelurus aequoreus. The sequence goes on along the minus strand of NC_084750.1, from coordinate 11,295,359 downwards.
TGAATTCTAGCTATATATATTTTTTATTTTATTATACAGAGATATAAAGAAATACTTGAATTTCAGTGTTCTGCAGGCTATCCAGTAGATGGCAGTATTGTCCTGTTTAAGAGTGTCACAACATTGCTGTTTACGGCGGACGAACTGCTTTACGGTAGACTAAACGTGACGTGTGTTGTTGTGTGTTGTTACCGCGCTGGGAGGACGTTAATGAAACTGCCCAACAATAAACCCACATAAGAAACCAAGAACTCTCTCTCCTTGTTGTGCACTCTACTCTCTAAAAGCCGTAGATGTTATAACGTCATTGGGCAGGCAAGCTGTTTATATTGTGGGAAAGCGGACGTGAGAACAGGCTGTCCCCACTCAGGTCCGCATTGAGCTGGAAGGGGGCGTGGCCTCCAGCTCCGGCTGAATACCGGGAGTTTGTTGGGAGAGGCGCTGAATACCGGGAGTCTCCCGCTAAAAACGGGAGGGTTGGCAAGTATGAATCATGTTTTCCCGCACCAAGCCTGCCTTCTCTGCGTCTTGGGGTTCGTCACCTACCACCTGTGAAAAAGAGCTATATCGATGCATGCTTGGTTATGCTTTAATGTCATATCCAACAATTGCGACAACCACTTTTTACTGTCAACTGAGTTTAGTTATTTAATGATTTCTGCTGGTGGTGTGCCTCCGCATTTTTTCAACGCTAAAAATGAGCCTCGGCTCTAAAAAGGTTGAAAAACTATTTGTCCTGTGACCTTGTCAGGGGTTACGGTTTGAATACTTCTTCCTATATAATATACTGTGATATGTTTGGACAGGGTTTTAGTAAGTGTGCACAATCTTTGGCCAAGTTAAAGTGCAGATAAGGTGGAGATTGACAACATTCCTTCAGATTGCTTCCTTCATCCCTGCCTGGAAATCGCCTCATCCATCACACGTATTTGGAATGGAGCATGCAGCCTTCTCACACTTGCCAGGACCCCCTGCTGCTTCTCCCGTGGCGTCCGCTCTTTAATGTCTTCCACAAATCACCAATGACATTAGCGCGTGTTGGGAGGGGGGTGCTGATATCTGCATTGTGACGCGCGGCGCTGAAGGAAAGCGGCAACTCCGGCAGAAATCCCGCTGCTGTTTAACTCCAAACAATAGAAAAGTGCGATTATAAAATCTAATCCATTATTATTATTTATTATTTATATGAGATGTTTGGAATTTCTTCTAGGGTTGTCCCCGATATCAATATGTTGGTACCGGTACCACAATGTATTTCGATACTTTTCGATACTTTTCTAAATAAAGGGGATGACATTTTAACAGAAGTGTAGGTAGAACATGTTAAAACATAATAAATAAGGATGTCCAATAATGGCTTTTTGCCGATATCCGATATTGTCCAACTCTTTAATTACCGATACCGATATCAACCCATATATACAGTCGTGGAATTAACACATTATTATGCCTAATTAGGACAACCAGGTATGGGGAGGATAAGGTACTTTTTAAAAAAAAAAAAATAATAAGATAACTAAATTAAAAAAATGTTTTTGAATAAAAAAGAAAGTAAAACAATATAAAAACAGTTACATAGAAACTAGTAATTAATGAAAATGAGTCAAATTAACTGTTAAAGGTTAGTACTATTAGTGGAGCAGCAGCACGCACAATCATGTGTGCTTACGGACTGTATCCCTTGCAGACTGTATTGATATATATTGATATATAATGTAGGAAGCAGAATATTAATAACAGAAAGAAACAACCCTTTTGTGTGAATGAGTGTAAATGGGGGAGGGAGGTTTTTTGGGTTGGTGCACTAATTGTAAGTGTATCTTGTGTTTTTTATGTGGATTTAATAAAAAAAAAAGACTAATAAAAAAAACAAAAACAATAAAAAAACGATACCGATAATTAAAAAACCGAAACCGATAATTTCCGATATTACATTTTAATGCATTTATCGGCCGATAATATTGGCAGGAAACATATGTTTCATGTACCCTAAGATTTTTTTATTCAACTAAAGCCAATAATGACATTTTTTGTGGTCCCCTTTATTTAGAAAAGTACTTAAATACATTTTGGTATCGGTACCGGTACCAAAATAATGGTATAGAGACAACACTACTCCATACTAATATTTTGGTACCGGTACAAACATTTATTCCGATACTTTTCTAAGTAAAGGGGATGACATTTGAACAGAAGTGTAGGTAGAACATGTTAAAACATAATAAACATATGTTTCGTGTTTTGTTCAAGATGTTTTGTTCAACTAAAGACAATAATGACATTTTGTGTGTTCCCCTTTATTCAGAAAAGTACCGAAACACATTTTGGTACCGAAAGTGGATTAATAATCAATTTTTACAGCTTGTCCTTTATAATGTGTACAAATAATAGGTGTATAAATGACACAATATGTTACTGCAGACTAATTAGGAGTCTTTGTTTGTTTACTTACTACTAAAAGACAAGTTGTCTAGTATGTTCAACATTTTATTGAAGGACTAAATGACAATAATAAACATATGTTTCATGTACACTAACATTTTTTGTTACAATAAATAAATGACATTTTTGTGGTCCCCTTTATTTAGAAAAGTACCGAAATAAATGTTGGTACCGGTACCGGTACCAAAATAATGGTATAGGGACAACACTACTCCATACCAATATTTTGGTACCGGTACCAAAATGTATTTCGATACTTTTCGATACTTTCCTAAATAAAGGGGATGACATTTTAACAGAAGTGTAGGTAGAACATGTTAAAACATAATAAACAGATGTTTCATGTACCCTAAGATGTTTTGTTCAAATAAAGACAATAATGACATTTTCTGTGGTCCCCTTTATTTAGAAAAGTACCAAAAAGTCCCGAAATACATTTTGGTATCGGTACCGGTACCAAAATAATGGTATAGAGACAACACTACTCCATACTAATATTTTGGTACCGGTACAAAAATGTATTTCGATACTTTTCGATACTTTTCTAAGTAAAGGGGATGACATTTTAACAGAAGTGTAGGTAGAACATGTTAAAACATAATAAACAGATGTTTCATGTTTTGTTCAAGATGTTTTGTTCAACTAAAGCCAATAATGACATTTTTTGTGGTCCTCTTTATTTAGAAAAGTACCAAAAAGTACCAAAATACATTTTGGTACCGAAAGTGGATGAATAATCCATTTTTACAGTTTGTCCCTCATAATGTGTACAAAATAATAGGTGTATAAATGACACAATATGTTACTGCAGACTAATTAGGAGTCTTTGTTTGTTTACTTACTACTAAAAGACAAGTTGTCTAGTATGTTCAACATTTTATTTAAGGACTAAATGACAATAATAAACATATGTTTCATGTACACTAACATTTGTTGTTCAAATAAAGCCTATAATGACATTTTTGTGGTCCCCTTTATTTAGAAAAGTACCAAAATAAATGTTGGAACCGGTACTGGTACCAAAATAATGGTGTAGGGACAACACTACTCCATACCAATATTTTGGTAGCGGTACCAAAATGTATTTCGATACTTTTCGATACTTTTCTAAATAAAGGGGATGACATTTTAACAAAAGTGTAGGTAAAACATGTTTAAACATAATAAACATATGTTTCATGTACCCTAAGATGTTTTGTTCAAATAAAGACAATAATGACATTTTCTGTGGTCCCCTTTATTTAGAAAAGTACCGAAAAAAATGTTGGTACCGGTACCAAAATAATGGTATAGGGACAACACTACTCCATACCAATATTTTGGTACCGGTACAAACATTTATTCCGATACTTTTCTAAATAAAGGGGATGACATTTGAACAGAAGTGTAGGTAGAACATGTTAAAACATAATAAACATATGTTTCATGTTTTGTTCAAGATGTTTTGTTCAACTAAAGCCAATAATGACATTTTGTGTGGTCCCCTTTATTCAGAAAAGTACCGAAATATATTTTGGTACCGAAAGTGGATTAATAATCCATTTTTACAGTTTGTCCCTCATAATGTGTACAAAATAATAGGTGTATAAATGACACAATATGTTACTGCATACTAATTAGGAGTCTTTGTTTGTTTACTTACTACTAAAAGACAAGTTGTCTAGTATGTTCAACATTTTATTTAAGGACTAAATGACAATAATATACATGTTTTATATACCCTAAGATTTTTAGTTAAAATAAAGCCTGTAATGACATTTTTTGTGGGCTCCTCTATTTAGAAAAGTATCAAAAAGTATGGAAATCCATTTTGGTACCGGTACCAAAATAATGGTATAGGGACAACACTACTCCATAGCAATATTTTGGTACCGGTACAAAAAATGTATTTCGATACTTTTTTAAGGGGACCACAAAAAATGTCATTATTGTCTTTATTTGAACAAAAAATGTTATTGTACATGAAACATATGTTTATTATTGTCATTTAGTCCTAAATAAATAAACGTGAGACCCGATCCAGTACAGAAGCGTTCCCTCGCCCAGTGTAGATCGATCTCCCTCAACCCCGGAACTCCTGTGTTCTTCCCTCTGTCCCTCGCCCCCACCCTCGTTGTTTAGACTACTTCCGGAGTTATCTCTACTCTCTGCATTCCACTGCTAGAAGGCCGACACCTTACTATGAGAGAGAGAAAGAAGGAAGAATACTAGCTATATTTTCAATACGACTATGGAAGGAAAGAAGTAACACTTATACCGTATTTCCTTGAATTGGCGCCGGGAATATAGTATTCGCATGCCTAGAATTACAGCCGGGTCAAACTCGTTTTGCAAAATAATTAGCGCATGCTTGGCACTTCCGCCGGGTCAAATATGAGTCATTAAATGACTCCCGCCTCCTGGTGGTAGAGGGCGCTAGTGATCCTTCTTGCGACTGCTGGTACAGCAGAATACCTGTGCTGCAGAAGAAGACAACACCAGCAAGAGTGCGCAGCCATTGTTTTACCATGGAGGATTACATATCTAGAATAAACCAGTTTTCTAAACTGGACTTTCAATCGAAGCACGAGGTAATACTTAAAAGGAAGATCTCCATCGAGACAGAGAGACTTTTAAAACTGAAGGAAGACTTCTATATCGATGCTTTTCTTCAAAAGGAGCTGGCATGGACTCATTTATACCTAAAGGTAAGACCATAATAACGTTTTTTTTTATTAAATGTGCTTTTCATGATAAGGTAGGCGCCGGAGTGAGAAGAGTTTTTAAAATAATTAGCGCATGCATGGCCATCTCGCAGGCTTCTGGTAAGCGCCGGAGTGACAGGAGGTTTTAAATTAATTAGCGCCCCTGCGGCTATTCAAGGAAATACGGTATATGGATATATGGAAAAGATCTGGTTCCATCAGCGGCAAGGCCGAAAACCAACATTGAATGCCCGTGACCTTCGATCCCTCGGGCGGTACTGCATCAGGTTTCTCAAATAATTTGGCTGAAAAGAAGCATCCTACAATCCGTGGAAACACCTTAATCTGATCATGTTTGGCTTTTGAGAAACCGGACTAACACGCCTAGATTATGCCATTAGAAACCAGGGGCCGTACTTATCAAGCTTCTTAGAGTGCCATTTTACACTTAAGTCCTGAGAATTTGCAAAATTTAGTCCTACTCTCAAACTTAAGAATAAAAGCTTTTTATCAACGTTCTTAAGTCTAAGAATCACTCCTACTCTCCACCATATTTAAGAGACCTTCAGAGGTGTCTTAAGTGGTTAGGAGTTGCCAGCAGGGGATGGCACTGAGGCGAGAGAGACGTGCGCCAACGTTCAGAGAACGGAACAATGTTTTGGTTTTTTTTGATGACGAGCAGCTGATCAAACGGTATCGTTTAGACAGAGCGGATATTATTTTTGTCACAGATTTAATACTTTTTGATTCCTTGTTGATTTCTGCATGTGTCTGCAGTGGGCTAGTATATATAGAGCCACCCACACCAGTTTCAAATTAGTTGCCTAATTAATGAATTGGAAAGAAAATGTTATGACAGTAGCGTATGTGTGTGGCCGTGAGGTGAGTGACGTCAGTGAGTGTGTGGGCGAGAGAAGAGAGGGAGCGGTAGCGTGAGTGCCGGCGGGGACTAGTTTGTTTTGTATTATTTTGTAGTTTATTGTCAAAATATACACTCCCATTGTCCACTTAAATATTTCCAAGATATTTCTTTATTCTTAGACAAGGGATTCCCTTCCGTGATTGGTCATTTCTATGGACACAGAAATGACGTCACCTAAAATTCTGTTTACGGCACATAGTAATGTCGTCATTCAGCTCTGAGTGTGACACTTAAGATTCAGTCCTACACTTCGCTGAAAGTGTGAGTAAGACGCTTGATAACTAACTTTTAAGTGCAGCTTTCAGCCAAGAATTTATTTACTCTTAAGTCAACTCTTAGCAGACTTCTTAGGAGTCATTCTAAGAAGCTTGATAAGTACGGCCCCTGGTTCCATCAGCGGCAAGGTTGAAAACCAACATTGAATGCCCGTGACCTTCGATCCCTCGGGCGGTACTGCATCAGGTTTCTCAAATAATTTGG
>NC_084750.1:11273831-11283831 GCF_033978785.1 Entelurus aequoreus | reverse complement strand
GTTTTAGTGGATCAGACACCAACACTGAGTCTGGAAGTTTGCTGGTGTTTTAGTGGATCAGACACCAACACTCAGTCTGGAAGTTTGCTGGTGTTTTAGTGGATCAGACACCAACACTCAGTCTGGAAGTTTGCTGGTGTTTTAGTGGCTCAGACACCAACACTCAGTCTGGAAGTTTGCTGGTGTTTTAGTGGATCAGACACCAACACTCAGTCTGGAAGTTTGCTGGTGTTTTAGTGGATCAGACACCAACACTGAGTCTGGAAGTTTGCTGGTGTTTTAGTGGATCAGACACCAACACTCAGTCTGGAAGTTTGCTGGTGTTTTAGTGGATCAGACACCAACACTCAGTCTGGAAGTTTGCTGGTGTTTTAGTGGATCAGACACCAACACTCAGTCTGGAAGTTTGCTGGTGTTTTAGTGGATCAGACACCAACACTCAGTCTGGAAGTTTGCTGGTGTTTTAGTGGATCAGACACCAACACTCAGTCTGGAAGTTTGCTGGTGTTTTAGTGGATCAGACACCAACACTCAGTCTGGAAGTTTGCTGGTGTTTTAGTTGATCAGACATCAACACTCAGTCTGGAAGTTTGCTGGTGTTTTAGTGGATCAGACACCAACACTCAGTCTGGAAGTTTGCTGGTGTTTTAGTGGATCAGACACCAACACTCAGTCTGGAAGTTTGCTGGTGTTTTAGTGGATCAGACACCAACACTCAGTCTGGAAGTTTGCTGGTGTTTTAGTGGATCAGACACCAACACTCAGTCTGGAAGTTTGCTGGTGTTTTAGTGGATCAGACACCAACACTCAGTCTGGAAGTTTGCTGGTGTTTTAGTGGATCAGACACCAACACTCAGTCTGGGAGTTTGCAGGTGTTTTAGTGGATCAGACACCAACACTCAGTCTGGAAGTTTGCTGGTGTTTTAGTGGATCAGACACCAACACTCAGTCTGGAAGTTTGCTGGTGTTTTAGTGGCTCAGACACCAACACTCAGTCTGGAAGTTTGCTGGTGTTTTAGTGGATCAGACACCAACACTGAGTCTGGAAGTTTGCTGGTGTTTTAGTGGATCAGACACCAACACTCAGTCTGGAAGTTTGCTGGTGTTTTAGTGGATCAGACACCAACACTGAGTCTGGAAGTTTGCTGGTGTTTTAGTGGATCAGACACCAACACTCAGTCTGGAAGTTTGCTGGTGTTTTAGTGGATCAGACACCAACACTCAGTCTGGAAGTTTGCTGGTGTTTTAGTGGCTCAGACACCAACACTCAGTCTGGAAGTTTGCTGGTGTTTTAGTGGATCAGACACCAACACTCAGTCTGGAAGTTTGCTGGTGTTTTAGTGGATCAGACACCAACACTGAGTCTGGAAGTTTGCTGGTGTTTTAGTGGATCAGACACCAACACTCAGTCTGGAAGTTTGCTGGTGTTTTAGTGGATCAGACACCAACACTCAGTCTGGAAGTTTGCTGGTGTTTTAGTGGATCAGACACCAACACTCAGTCTGGAAGTTTGCTGGTGTTTTAGTGGATCAGACACCAACACTCAGTCTGGAAGTTTGCTGGTGTTTTAGTGGATCAGACACCAACACTCAGTCTGGAAGTTTGCTGGTGTTTTAGTGGATCAGACACCAACACTCAGTCTGGAAGTTTGCTGGTGTTTTAGTGGATCAGACACCAACACTCAGTCTGGAAGTTTGCTGGTGTTTTAGTGGATCAGACACCAACACTCAGTCTGGAAGTTTGCTGGTGTTTTAGTGGATCAGACACCAACACTCAGTCTGGAAGTTTGCTGGTGTTTTAGTGGATCAGACACCAACACTCAGTCTGGAAGTTTGCTGGTGTTTTAGTGGATCAGACACCAACACTGAGTCTGGAAGTTTGCTGGTGTTTTAGTGGATCAGACACCAACACTGAGTCTGGAAGTTTGCTGGTGTTTTAGTGGATCAGACACCAACACTCAGTCTGGAAGTTTGCTGGTGTTTTAGTGGATCAGACACCAACACTCAGTCTGGAAGTTTGCTGGTGTTTTAGTGGATCAGACACCAACACTGAGTCTGGAAGTTTGCTGGTGTTTTAGTGGATCAGACACCAACACTCAGTCTGGAAGTTTGCTGGTGTTTTAGTGGATCAGACACCAACACTCAGTCTGGAAGTTTGCTGGTGTTTTAGTGGATCAGACACCAACACTCAGTCTGGAAGTTTGCTGGTGTTTTAGTGGATCAGACAGCAACACTCAGTCTGGAAGTTTGCTGGTGTTTTAGTGGATCAGACAGCAACACTCAGTCTGGAAGTTTGCTGGTGTTTTAGTGGATCAGACAGCAACACTCAGTCTGGAAGTTTGCTGGTGTTTTAGTGGATCAGACAGCAACACTCAGTCTGGAAGTTTGCTGGTGTTTTAGTGGATCAGACACCAACACTCAGTCCGGAAGTTTGCTGGTGTTTTAGTGGATCAGACACCAACACTCAGTCCGGAAGTTTGCTGGTGTTTTAGTGGATCAGACACCAACACTCAGTCCGGACGTTTGCTGGTGTTTTAGTGGATCAGACACCAACACTCAGTCTGGAAGTTTGCTGGCGTTTTAGTGGATCAGACACCAACACTCAGTCTGGAAGTTTGCTGGTGTTTTAGTGGATCAGACATCAACACTCAGTCTGGAAGTTTGCTGGTGTTTTAGTGGATCAGACACCAACACTCAGTCTGGAAGTTTGCTGGTGTTTTAGTGGATCAGACACCAACACTCAGTCTGGAAGTTTGCTGGTGTTTTAGTGGATCAGACAACAACACTCAGTCTGGAAGTTTGCTGGTGTTTTAGTGGATCAGACACCAACACTCAGTCTGGAAGTTTGCTGGTGTTTTAGTGGATCAGACACCAACACTCAGTCTGGAAGTTTGCTGGTGTTTTAGTGGATCAGACACCAACACTCAGTCCGGAAGTTTGCTGGTGTTTTAGTGGATCAGACACCAACACTCAGTCCGGAAGTTTGCTGGTGTTTTAGTGGATCAGACACCAACACTCAGTCTGGAAGTTTGCTGGTGTTTTAGTGGATCAGACTCCAACACTCAGTCTGGAAGTTTGCTGGTGTTTTAGTGGATCAGACTCCAACACTCAGTCTGGAAGTTTGCTGGTGTTTTAGTGGATCAGACTCCAACACTCAGTCTGGAAGTTTGCTGGTGTTTTAGTGGATCAGACACCAACACTCAGTCTGGAAGTTTGCTGGTGTTTTAGTGGATCAGACACCAACACTCAGTCTGGAAGTTTGCTGGTGTTTTAGTGGATCAGACACCAACACTCAGTCTGGAAGTTTTCTGGTGTTTTAGTGGATCAGACACCAACACTCAGTCTGGAAGTTTGCTGGTGTTTTAGTGGATCAGACACCAACACTCAGTCTGGAAGTTTGCTGGTGTTTTAGTGGATCAGACACCAACACTGAGTCTGGAAGTTTGCTGGTGTTTTAGTGGATGAGACACCAACACTCAGTCTGGAAGTTTGCTGGTGTTTTAGTGGATCAGACACCAACACTCAGTCTGGAAGTTTGCTGGTGTTTTAGTGGATCGGACACCAACACTCAGTCTGGAAGTTTGCTGGTGTTTTAGTGGATCAGACACCGACACTCAGTCTGGAAGTTTGCTGGTGTTTTAGTGGATCAGACACCAACACTCAGTCCGGAGTTTGCTGGTGTTTTAGTGGATCAGACACCAACACTCAGTCTGGAAGTTTGCTGGTGTTTTAGTGGATCGGACACCAACACTCAGTCTGGAAGTTTGCTGGTGTTTTAGTGGATCGGACACCAACACTCAGTCTGGAAGTTTGCTGGTGTTTTAGTGGATCAGACACCAACACTCAGTCTGGAAGTTTGCTGGTGTTTTAGTGGATCAGACACCAACACTCAGTCTGGAAGTTTGCTGGTGTTTTAGTGGATCAGACACCAACACTCAGTCTGGAAGTTTGCTGGTGTTTTAGTGGATCAGACACCAACACTCAGTCTGGAAGTTTGCTGGTGTTTTAGTGGATCAGACACCAACACTCAGTCTGGAAGTTTTCTGGTGTTTTAGTGGATCAGACACCAACACTCAGTCTGGAAGTTTGCTGGTGTTTTAGTGGATCAGACACCAACACTCAGTCTGGAAGTTTGCTGGTGTTTTAGTGGATCAGACACCAACACTCAGTCTGGGAGTTTGCTGGTGTTTTAGTGGATCAGACACCGACACTCAGTCTGGGAGTTTGCTGGTGTTTTAGTGGATCAGACACCAACACTCAGTCTGGAAGTTTGCTGGTGTTTTAGTGGATCAGACACCAACACTCAGTCTGGAAGTTTGCTGGTGTTTTAGTGGATCAGACACCAACACTGAGTCTGGCAGTTTGCTGGTGTTTTAGTGGATCAGACACCAACACTCAGTCTGGAAGTTTGCTGGTGTTTTAGTGGATCAGACACCAACACTCAGTCTGGAAGTTTGCTGGTGTTTTAGTGGATCAGACACCAACACTCAGTCTGGAAGTTTGCTGGTGTTTTAGTGGATCAGACACCAACACTCAGTCTGGAAGTTTGCTGGTGTTTTAGTGGATCAGACACCAACACTCAGTCTGGGAGTTTGCAGGTGTTTTAGTGGATCAGACACCAACACTCAGTCTGGAAGTTTGCTGGTGTTTTAGTGGATCAGACACCAACACTCAGTCTGGAAGTTTGCTGGTGTTTTAGTGGCTCAGACACCAACACTCAGTCTGGAAGTTTGCTGGTGTTTTAGTGGATCAGACACCAACACTGAGTCTGGAAGTTTGCTGGTGTTTTAGTGGATCAGACACCAACACTCAGTCTGGAAGTTTGCTGGTGTTTTAGTGGATCAGACACCAACACTGAGTCTGGAAGTTTGCTGGTGTTTTAGTGGATCAGACACCAACACTCAGTCTGGAAGTTTGCTGGTGTTTTAGTGGATCAGACACCAACACTCAGTCTGGAAGTTTGCTGGTGTTTTAGTGGCTCAGACACCAACACTCAGTCTGGAAGTTTGCTGGTGTTTTAGTGGATCAGACACCAACACTCAGTCTGGAAGTTTGCTGGTGTTTTAGTGGATCAGACACCAACACTGAGTCTGGAAGTTTGCTGGTGTTTTAGTGGATCAGACACCAACACTCAGTCTGGAAGTTTGCTGGTGTTTTAGTGGATCAGACACCAACACTCAGTCTGGAAGTTTGCTGGTGTTTTAGTGGATCAGACACCAACACTCAGTCTGGAAGTTTGCTGGTGTTTTAGTGGATCAGACACCAACACTCAGTCTGGAAGTTTGCTGGTGTTTTAGTGGATCAGACACCAACACTCAGTCTGGAAGTTTGCTGGTGTTTTAGTGGATCAGACACCAACACTCAGTCTGGAAGTTTGCTGGTGTTTTAGTTGATCAGACATCAACACTCAGTCTGGAAGTTTGCTGGTGTTTTAGTGGATCAGACACCAACACTCAGTCTGGAAGTTTGCTGGTGTTTTAGTGGATCAGACACCAACACTCAGTCTGGAAGTTTGCTGGTGTTTTAGTGGATCAGACACCAACACTCAGTCTGGAAGTTTGCTGGTGTTTTAGTGGATCAGACACCAACACTCAGTCTGGAAGTTTGCTGGTGTTTTAGTGGATCAGACACCAACACTCAGTCTGGAAGTTTGCTGGTGTTTTAGTGGATCAGACACCAACACTCAGTCTGGGAGTTTGCAGGTGTTTTAGTGGATCAGACACCAACACTCAGTCTGGAAGTTTGCTGGTGTTTTAGTGGATCAGACACCAACACTCAGTCTGGAAGTTTGCTGGTGTTTTAGTGGCTCAGACACCAACACTCAGTCTGGAAGTTTGCTGGTGTTTTAGTGGATCAGACACCAACACTGAGTCTGGAAGTTTGCTGGTGTTTTAGTGGATCAGACACCAACACTCAGTCTGGAAGTTTGCTGGTGTTTTAGTGGATCAGACACCAACACTGAGTCTGGAAGTTTGCTGGTGTTTTAGTGGATCAGACACCAACACTCAGTCTGGAAGTTTGCTGGTGTTTTAGTGGATCAGACACCAACACTCAGTCTGGAAGTTTGCTGGTGTTTTAGTGGCTCAGACACCAACACTCAGTCTGGAAGTTTGCTGGTGTTTTAGTGGATCAGACACCAACACTGAGTCTGGAAGTTTGCTGGTGTTTTAGTGGATCAGACACCAACACTCAGTCTGGAAGTTTGCTGGTGTTTTAGTGGATCAGACACCAACACTGAGTCTGGAAGTTTGCTGGTGTTTTAGTGGATCAGACACCAACACTCAGTCTGGAAGTTTGCTGGTGTTTTAGTGGCTCAGACACCAACACTCAGTCTGGAAGTTTGCTGGTGTTTTAGTGGATCAGACACCAACACTGAGTCTGGAAGTTTGCTGGTGTTTTAGTGGATCAGACACCAACACTCAGTCTGGAAGTTTGCTGGTGTTTTAGTGGATCAGACACCAACACTGAGTCTGGAAGTTTGCTGGTGTTTTAGTGGATCAGACACCAACACTCAGTCTGGAAGTTTGCTGGTGTTTTAGTGGCTCAGACACCAACACTCAGTCTGGAAGTTTGCTGGTGTTTTAGTGGATCAGACACCAACACTCAGTCTGGAAGTTTGCTGGTGTTTTAGTGGATCAGACACCAACACTGAGTCTGGAAGTTTGCTGGTGTTTTAGTGGATCAGACACCAACACTCAGTCTGGAAGTTTGCTGGTGTTTTAGTGGATCAGACACCAACACTCAGTCTGGAAGTTTGCTGGTGTTTTAGTGGATCAGACACCAACACTCAGTCTGGAAGTTTGCTGGTGTTTTAGTGGATCAGACACCAACACTCAGTCTGGAAGTTTGCTGGTGTTTTAGTGGATCAGACACCAACACTCAGTCTGGAAGTTTGCTGGTGTTTTAGTGGATCAGACACCAACACTCAGTCTGGAAGTTTGCTGGTGTTTTAGTGGATCAGACACCAACACTCAGTCTGGAAGTTTGCTGGTGTTTTAGTGGATCAGACACAACACTCAGTCTGGAAGTTTGCTGGTGTTTTAGTGGATCAGACACCAACACTCAGTCTGGAAGTTTGCTGGTGTTTTAGTGGATCAGACACCAACACTCAGTCTGGAAGTTTGCTGGTGTTTTAGTGGATCAGACACCAACACTGAGTCTGGAAGTTTGCTGGTGTTTTAGTGGATCAGACACCAACACTGAGTCTGGAAGTTTGCTGGTGTTTTAGTGGATCAGACACCAACACTCAGTCTGGAAGTTTGCTGGTGTTTTAGTGGATCAGACACCAACACTCAGTCTGGAAGTTTGCTGGTGTTTTAGTGGATCAGACACCAACACTGAGTCTGGAAGTTTGCTGGTGTTTTAGTGGATCAGACACCAACACTCAGTCTGGAAGTTTGCTGGTGTTTTAGTGGATCAGACACCAACACTCAGTCTGGAAGTTTGCTGGTGTTTTAGTGGATCAGACACCAACACTCAGTCTGGAAGTTTGCTGGTGTTTTAGTGGATCAGACAGCAACACTCAGTCTGGAAGTTTGCTGGTGTTTTAGTGGATCAGACAGCAACACTCAGTCTGGAAGTTTGCTGGTGTTTTAGTGGATCAGACAGCAACACTCAGTCTGGAAGTTTGCTGGTGTTTTAGTGGATCAGACAGCAACACTCAGTCTGGAAGTTTGCTGGTGTTTTAGTGGATCAGACACCAACACTCAGTCCGGAAGTTTGCTGGTGTTTTAGTGGATCAGACACCAACACTCAGTCCGGAAGTTTGCTGGTGTTTTAGTGGATCAGACACCAACGACACCAGTCCGGAAGTTTGCTGGTGTTTTAGTGGATCAGACACCAACACTCAGTCTGGAAGTTTGCTGGTGTTTTAGTGGATCAGACACCAACACTCAGTCTGGAAGTTTGCTGGTGTTTTAGTGGATCAGACACCAACACTCAGTCTGGAAGTTTGCTGGTGTTTTAGTGGATCAGACACCAACACTCAGTCTGGAAGTTTGCTGGTGTTTTAGTGGATCAGACACCAACACTCAGTCTGGAAGTTTGCTGGTGTTTTAGTGGATCAGACACCAACACTCAGTCTGGAAGTTTGCTGGTGTTTTAGTGATCAGACACCAACACTCAGTCTGGAAGTTTGCTGGTGTTTTAGTGGATCAGACACCAACACTCAGTCTGGAAGTTTGCTGGTGTTTTAGTGGATCAGACACCAACACTCAGTCTGGAAGTTTGCTGGTGTTTTAGTGGATCAGACACCAACACTCAGTCCTGGAAGTTTGCTGGTGTTTTAGTGGATCAGACACCAACACTCAGTCTGGAAGTTTGCTGGTGTTTTAGTGGATCAGACACCAACACTCAGTCTGGAAGTTTGCTGGTGTTTTAGTGGATCAGACACCAACACTCAGTCTGGAAGTTTGCTGGTGTTTTAGTGGATCAGACACCAACACTCAGTCTGGAAGTTTGCTGGTGTTTTAGTGGATCAGACACCAACACTCAGTCTGGAAGTTTGCTGGTGTTTTAGTGGATCAGACACCAACACTCAGTCTGGAAGTTTGCTGGTGTTTTAGTGGATCAGACACCAACACTCAGTCTGGAAGTTTGCTGGTGTTTTAGTGGATCAGACACCAACACTCAGTCTGGAAGTTTGCTGGTGTTTTAGTGGATCAGACACCAACACTCAGTCTGGAAGTTTGCTGGTGTTTTAGTGGATCAGACACCAACACTCAGTCTGGAAGTTTGCTGGTGTTTTAGTGGATCAGACACCAACACTCAGTCTGGAAGTTTGCTGGTGTTTTAGTGGATCAGACACCAACACTCAGTCTGGAAGTTTGCTGGTGTTTTAGTGGATCAGACACCAACACTCAGTCTGGAAGTTTGCTGGTGTTTTAGTGGATCAGACACCAACACTCAGTCTGGAAGTTTGCTGGTGTTTTAGTGGATCAGACACCAACACTCAGTCTGGAAGTTTGCTGGTGTTTTAGTGGATCAGACACCAACACTCAGTCTGGAAGTTTGCTGGTGTTTTAGTGGATCAGACACCAACACTCAGTCTGGAAGTTTGCTGGTGTTTTAGTGGATCAGACACCAACACTCAGTCTGGAAGTTTGCTGGTGTTTTAGTGGATCAGACACCAACACTCAGTCTGGAAGTTTGCTGGTGTTTTAGTGGATCAGACACCAACACTCAGTCTGGAAGTTTGCTGGTGTTTTAGTGGATCAGACACCAACACTCAGTCTGGAAGTTTGCTGGTGTTTTAGTGGATCAGACACCAACACTCAGTCTGGAAGTTTGCTGGTGTTTTAGTGGATCAGACACAACACTCAGTCTGGAAGTTTGCTGGTGTTTTAGTGGATCAGACACCAACACTCAGTCTGGAAGTTTGCTGGTGTTTTAGTGGATCAGACACCAACACTCAGTCTGGAAGTTTGCTGGTGTTTTAGTGGATCAGACACCAACACTCAGTCTGGAAGTTTGCTGGTGTTTTAGTGGATCAGACACCAACACTCAGTCTGGAAGTTTGCTGGTGTTTTAGTGGATCAGACACCAACACTTCAGTCTGGAAGTTTGCTGGTGTTTTAGTGGATCAGACACCAACACTCAGTCTGGAAGTTTGCTGGTGTTTTAGTGGATCAGACACCAACACTCAGTCTGGAAGTTTGCTGGTGTTTTAGTGGATCAGACAGCAACACTCAGTCTGGAAGTTTTGCTGGTGTTTTAGTGGATCAGACAGCAACACTCAGTCTGGAAGTTTGCTGGTGTTTTAGTGGATCAGACAGCAACACTCAGTCTGGAAGTTTGCTGGTGTTTTAGTGGATCAGACAGCAACACTCAGTCTGGAAGTTTGCTGGTGTTTTAGTGGATCAGACACCAACACTCAGTCCGGAAGTTTGCTGGTGTTTTAGTGGATCAGAAGACACCCCCGAACACTCAGTCCGGAAGTTTGCTGGTGTTTTAGTGGAATCGACACCAACACTCAGTCCGGATGTTTGCTGGTGTTTTAGTTG
>NC_084750.1:11230933-11273811 GCF_033978785.1 Entelurus aequoreus | reverse complement strand
ATTACTACACCAAAATTACTCCAATATCAGTAATACACCATCATTACTAAACCAAAAGTACTCCATTATCAGTAATACACCATCATTACTACACCAAAAGTACTACACCATCAGTACTACACCAAACGTACTACACCATCATTACTACACCAAAAACACAATACAATCAGTACTCCACTATCAGTACTACACCATCAGTACTACACCATCATTACTACACCATCAGTAATACACCATTATTACTACACCAAAACACAATGCAATCATTACTACACCAAAAGTACTCCGATATCAGTAATGCACCACCATTATTACACCAAAAGTACTCCATTATCAGTAATACACCATCAGTACTCCACCATCAGTACTACACCAAAAGTACTACGCCATCATTACTACACCAAAAGTACTCCATTATCAGTAATACACCATCAGTACTACATCAAAAGTACTACACCATCATTACTACACCAAAAACACAATACAATCATTATCACACCATCAGTACTACACCATCAGTAATACACCATTATTACTACACCAAAACACAATGCAATCATTACTACACCAAAAGTACTACACCATCATTATTACAACAAAAGTACTACACCATCAGTAATACTCCATCATTACTACACCAAAACACAATGCAATCATTACTACACCATCAGTAGTACACCATCATTACTACACCAACACACAATACACCATCATTACTACACCAACGATCGAGAAAGTTTACGTTCACGTCGTGATCCCTGCAAGTAACCGCGCTGCTCTACTCCATGGCAACGCGGCGAAACAAAAAACTTTCAACTCGGGTACCCTCCCGTTCTGGCGTCCAGGGGCAGTCTGGGCGGAGATCTGGTAGCAACACTGCTGCCGGTCTCCAACCAAGAATACTGCAACTGAACGTTGAAGGGCTCACAGATGCCAAAACATCCGTCATCGAGCACATGGCCCACACCACCCAAGCCATGGTCATCCTCCTTCAGGAAACCCACCGCCCAACAGCGGACAAGCTAGCGATCACCAACTTCACGCTAGCTGGGTCAATCCTGAGCAAGAAGCATGGCCTTGCCACGTTTGTCCACAACGATCTGAGCTGGACCCTCGCCGATCGATCACCGGACAACTCCGAGATCGAGTGGCTGCGAGTGGACGTTGGCGACATCAAAATTGTCAACGTCTACAAACCACCACCCTCACAACTCACGCCAGTGTCACTGCCAGTGCTTGAACCACCGTGTGTATATGCTGGTGATTTCAACTGCCGGCATACACGGTGGGGATACAGTACCACCTCACCGAGCGGGGAAACTCTTTCTGACTGGGCAGAGCGCAACTCGCTCAACCTTCTCTACAACCCGAAGGGCCCAGCCAGCTTTCACTCCGCTCGGCATAACACTGACACGAACCCTGACCTGGCTTTCGTGAGTGTCGGTGTGGACACCCAGCTCCCCGACAGACGTGTTCTAGGAATGTTCCCCAGGTCGCAACACCGACCGTCGCTGATATCGGTGCCCGACCTCGTGACAACAGTTCCGAGCGGACCGATGAAGCGATGGAACTTCCGGAAGGCCAATTGGAAACTCTATCGCCTCCATACCAACAAGTCCACACGGTGTCTCCCACCACCAGACACACCCAACGTGGACGAGGCATACCAGGACTTCTGTAGGGCACTAACATCTGCGGCCAAAAAAGCCATCCCACGCGGCCGGCGTAAGAACTACAAACCATGCTGGGATGGCGAGTGCGAGACCCTCTACAGCGCCTTCCTCCGGGCTCCCTATGGCCCGGAGGCTAACAATTCAGCCACTGCCCTTCTTTCCACTCTTGGAAGGAAGAGGCACCAGCGCTGGAAAGAGGCAGTCCACTCCATCGACTTCTCGCACACTAGCCGTATCGCGTGGAGCACTTTGAACAACTTGACTGGTAGGTCTGAGCGCGCACCCCGAACATGCCCCGTTACCGCAAATGCTATTGCAGCACAGGTTGTGAAAAACGGGGCATATACCGGGATAAATCGAGATTTTTCCCGGGCGGTGCGCCAGGAAACTGCAGACCTCTGGAGGACAACAACATCTAGCGAGTGTAACATCTCCGGTGAGTTTTCACCGGAGGAGTTCACAGCTGCCCTCCAGTATACCAAACCAGGCAAGTCTGCTGGGCCTGACAACATCTGCCCAGAACTCGTGCTCCACGCTGCCCCTGCAATGAAGTCCTGGCTGAGAGTTTTCCTGTCTTCTTGCCTGCGCCAACTCCGGATCCCCAGGATTTGGAGAAGGGCCACTGTTGTCGCTATCCCCAAGCCGAACAAGCCAAAGGATGACGTAACGAGCTACAGACCAATCTCGTTGCTCTGCGTCCCCTTTAAAGTCCTCGAGCGCCTGATTCACGCCCGTGTCGAGCCCATCATAGACCCCCACCTCCCCCGGGAGCAGGCGGGTTTTCGACGTGGGAAGTCCACGGTGGATCAGGTCGCCCTCCTTACCCAGGACATCGAGGACTGCTTTGAGGCGAAAAAGAAGGCCGGTGCCGTCTTCATAGACCTGACTGCTGCCTATGACACAGTCTGGCACCGCGGCCTCACCTGCAAACTTCTCCGCCTGCTTCCAGACAGGCACATGGTCAAAATGATCATGGAGCTTGTCTGGAACCGCAGCTTTACTCTCACCACCAGTAACGGAGATAAAAGCAGGTTGCGGCGCCTGAAAAATGGCGTCCCCCAGGGATCTGTCCTGGCTCCCCTCCTGTATAACATCTATACATACGACCTGCCTGCCACAGTCTCACGGAGGTTCGCATACGCAGACGATCTCGCGCTGCTGCACTCCGACAGGGACTGGCAGGCCTTGGAGGGAACTCTAAGCCAGGACATGGAGACTTTAGTGGCTTACCTCCATAACTGGAGATTGAAGCTCAGCGAATCCAAGACGGTGACACAAGCTTTCCACCTATACAATTGGGAAGCGGATCGTGAGATCAGGCTCGAGGTGCGGAAGCCGGATGGGGCTTCCCTTACCCTATGCCGGCCTCGTCCTACACCTGAAGACCCTCGCCCTGACCCTAAATACCTTGGGGTCACCCTGGACAGGTCGCTCACTTTCCGTAAACACCTCTTGGCAACACGCAAGAAACTCAACACCCGCGTCTCACTGCTGAGACGGTTGGTCGGGTCCGGTTGGGGTGCCGGGGCAAGAACTCTGCGAACAGCAGCACTTGCCCTGGTCTACTCAACTGCTGAGTACTGCGCACCTGTCTGGGCGCGCAGTGCTCACTCTAAACAACTTGATGTCCCGATCAACGAAGCCTTGCGTGTTATCACTGGATGCCTGCGCCCCACCCCTGTGGAGCTACTGCCCATCTTAGCAGGCATCCAACCCGCTGAGCTTCGTCGCCAAGGTGCTGTAGCAACTCTGGCGGGCCGGGCAAACATGGATGAGAACCACCTGCTCCATGAAAGGCTCACACTCTCCTCAGAGCCAACGCCCCGCCTCCCCTCCAGAGACCCACTGGTACCAGCCGCCCTGAAGCTCCTGCAGCAATGCAGTGACAACAACATCAGGGCGGCTCACTGGGCGAATCACAAATGGAGCACGGACCTGGAGCATACCATCTCCTCCAGACTCCGTGACTTCATACCTGACACCGGCTCAATACCAGGCCTCTCACTACCACGAGTGGCCTGGGTGAGGCTTAACCGCCTCCGAACTGGCGTCGGTCGCTTTCGCTCAAACATGTTCCAGTGGGGCTTAGCACCTAACGCGACGTGTGAGTGTGGCGCGGAGGAGCAGACTGCCGACCACGTGATCCTGCGTTGCCCGATTTATCGTGCTCCTAATGGTTTGCGTGGCCTGGCGGACCTGGATGACTGCTCGGTGACCTGGCTCACTTCTGTGTGTCCTGACATATGAACGGGAGGGCCCCCCGGGCCTGGGGTGGTAAAAGGCATAGACCCTCGGCCTCAGGTCCGGGTGCCGGAAAACAGCTGCCCATACGATGAAGACTACACCAACACACAATACACCATCATTACTACACCAACATACAATACACCATCATTACTACACCAAAACACAATGCATACAGTACTTCACCAAAAGTACTACATCATCAGTTATACACATCATTATTACAGCAAACGTACTACACAATTATACACCATCATTATTACAGCAAAAGTACTACACCATCAGTTATACACCATCATTATTACAGCAAAAGTACTACACCATCAGTAATACTCCATCATTACTACACCAAAACACAATGCAATCATTACTACACCAAAAGTACTACACCATCAGTAATACACTATCATTACTACACTAACACACAATACACCATCATTACTACACCAACACACAATACACCATCATTACTACACCAAAACACAATGCATACAGTACTTCACCAAAAGTACTACACCATCAGTTATACACCATCATTATTACAGCAAACGTACTACACCATCAGTAATACACCATCATTACTACACCAACACTTAATACACCATCATTACTACACCAACACACAATACACCATCATTACTACACCAACACACAATACACTATCATTACTACACCAACACACAATACACCATCATTACTACACCAAAACACAATGCATACAGTACTTCACCAAAAGTACTACACCATCAGTTATACACCATCATTATTACAGCAAAAGTACTACACCATTATACACCATCATTATTACAGCAAAAGTACTACACCATCAGTTATACACCATCATTATTACAGCAAAGGTACTACACCATCAGTTATACACCATCATTATTACAGCAAAAGTACTACACCATTATACACCATCATTATTACAGCAAAAGTACTACACTATCAGTTATACACCATCATTATTACAGCAAGAGTACTACACCATTATACACCATCATTATTACACCAAAAGTACTACACCATCAGTTATACACCATCATTATTACAGCAAAAGTACTACACCATCAATTATACTCCATCATTACTACACCAAAGGTGATACACCATCAATTATACACCATCATTGTTACACCAAAAGTACTACACCATCAGTAGTACACAATCATTACTACACCAACACACAATACACCATCATTACTACACCAACACACAATACACCATCATTACTACACCAACACACATTACACCATCATTACTACACCAAAACACAATGCATACAGTACTTCACCAAAAGTACTACACCATCAGTTATACACCATCATTATTACAGCAAACGTACTACACCATTATACACCATCATTATTACAGCAAAAGTACTACACCATCAGTTATACACCATCATTATTACAGCAAAAGTACTACACCATCAGTTATACACCATCATTATTACAGCAAAAGTACTACACCATCAGTTATACACCATCATTATTACAGCAAAGGTACTACACCATCAGTTATACACCATCATTATTACAGCAAAAGTACTACACCATTATACACCATCATTATTACAGCAAAAGTACTACACCATCAGTTATACACCATCATTATTACAGCAAAGGTACTACACCATCAGTTATACACCATCATTATTACAGCAAAAGTACTACACCATTATACACCATCATTATTACAGCAAAAGTACTACACTATCAGTTATACACCATCATTATTACAGCAAGAGTACTACACCATTATACACCATCATTATTACACCAAAAGTACTACACCATCAGTTATACACCATCATTATTACAGCAAAAGTACTACACCATCAATTATACTCCATCATTACTACACCAAAGGTGATACACCATCAATTATACACCATCATTGTTACACCAAAAGTACTACACCATCAGTAGTACACAATCATTACTACACCAACACACAATACACCATCATTACTACACCAACACACAATACACCATCATTACTACACCAACACACATTACACCATCATTACTACACCAAAACACAATGCATACAGTACTTCACCAAAAGTACTACACCATCAGTTATACACCATCATTATTACAGCAAACGTACTACACCATTATACACCATCATTATTACAGCAAAAGTACTACACCATCAGTTATACACCATCATTATTACAGCAAAAGTACTACACCATCAGTTATACACCATCATTATTACAGCAAAAGTACTACACCATCAGTTATACACCATCATTATTACAGCAAAGGTACTACACCATCAGTTATACACCATCATTATTACAGCAAAAGTACTACACCATTATACACCATCATTATTACAGCAAAAGTACTACACTATCAGTTATACACCATCATTATTACAGCAAGAGTACTACACCATTATACACCATCATTATTACACCAAAAGTACTACACCATCAGTTATACACCATCATTATTACAGCAAAAGTACTACACCATCAATTATACTCCATCATTACTACACCAAAGGTGATACACCATCAATTATACACCATCATTGTTACACCAAAAGTACTACACCATCAGTAATACACTATCATTACTACACTAACACACAATACACCATCATTACTACACCAACACACAATACACCATCATTACTACACCAAAACACAATGCATACAGTACTTCACCAAAAGTACTACACCATCAGTTATACACCATCATTATTACAGCAAACGTACTACACCATCAGTAATACACCATCATTACTACACCAACACTTAATACACCATCATTACTACACCAACACACAATACACCATCATTACTACACCAACACACAATACACTATCATTACTACACCAACACACAATACACCATCATTACTACACCAAAACACAATGCATACAGTACTTCACCAAAAGTACTACACCATCAGTTATACACCATCATTATTACAGCAAAAGTACTACACCATTATACACCATCATTATTACAGCAAAAGTACTACACCATCAGTTATACACCATCATTATTACAGCAAAGGTACTACACCATCAGTTATACACCATCATTATTACAGCAAAAGTACTACACCATTATACACCATCATTATTACAGCAAAAGTACTACACTATCAGTTATACACCATCATTATTACAGCAAGAGTACTACACCATTATACACCATCATTATTACACCAAAAGTACTACACCATCAGTTATACACCATCATTATTACAGCAAAAGTACTACACCATCAATTATACTCCATCATTACTACACCAAAGGTGATACACCATCAATTATACACCATCATTGTTACACAAAAAGTACTACACCATCAGTAGTACACAATCATTACTACACCAACACACAATACACCATCATTACTACACCAACACACAATACACCATCATTACTACACCAACACACATTACACCATCATTACTACACCAAAACACAATGCATACAGTACTTCACCAAAAGTACTACACCATCAGTTATACACCATCATTATTACAGCAAACGTACTACACCATTATACACCATCATTATTACAGCAAAAGTACTACACCATCAGTTATACACCATCATTATTACAGCAAAAGTACTACACCATCAGTTATACACCATCATTATTACAGCAAAAGTACTACACCATCAGTTATACACCATCATTATTACAGCAAAGGTACTACACCATCAGTTATACACCATCATTATTACAGCAAAAGTACTACACCATTATACACCATCATTATTACAGCAAAAGTACTACACTATCAGTTATACACCATCATTATTACAGCAAGAGTACTACACCATTATACACCATCATTATTACACCAAAAGTACTACACCATCAGTTATACACCATCATTATTACAGCAAAAGTACTACACCATCAATTATACTCCATCATTACTACACCAAAGGTGATACACCATCAATTATACACCATCATTGTTACACCAAAAGTACTACACCATCAGTAGTACACAATCATTACTACACCAACACACAATACACCATCATTACTACACCAACACACAATACACCATCATTACTACACCAACACACATTACACCATCATTACTACACCAAAACACAATGCATACAGTACTTCACCAAAAGTACTACACCATCAGTTATACACCATCATTATTACAGCAAACGTACTACACCATTATACACCATCATTATTACAGCAAAAGTACTACACCATCAGTTATACACCATCATTATTACAGCAAAAGTACTACACCATCAGTTATACACCATCATTATTACAGCAAAAGTACTACACCATCAGTAATACTCCATCATTAGTACACCAAAACACAATGCAATCATTACTACACCAAACGTAATACACCATCAATTATACACCATCATTGTTACACCAAAAGTACTACACCATCAGCACTACACCAAAACACAATGCATACAGTACTTCACCAAAAGTACTACACCATCAGTTATACACCATCATTATTACAGCAAAAGTACTACACCATCAGTTATACACCATCATTATTACAGCAAAAGTACTACACCATTAGTTATACACCATCATTATTACAGCAAAAGTACTACACCATCAGTAATACTCCATCATTAGTACACCAAAACACAATGCAATCATTACTACACCAAACGTAATACACCATCAATTATACACCATCATTGTTACACCAAAAGTACTACACCATCAGTACTACACCAAAACACAATGCATTCAGTACTTCACCAAAAGTACTACACCATCAGTTATACACCATCATTATTACAGCAAACGTACTACACCATTATACACCATCATTATTACAGCAAAAGTACTACACCATCAGTTATACACCATCATTATTACAGCAAAAGTACTACACCATCAGTTATACACCATCATTATTACAGCAAAAGTACTACACCATCAGTTATACACCATCATTATTACAGCAAAAGTACTACACCATCAGTAATACTCCATCATTAGTACACCAAAACACAATGCAATCATTACTACACCAAACGTAATACACCATCAATTATACACCATCATTATTACAGCAAAAGTACTACACCATCAGTAATACTCCATCATTACTACACCAAAACACAATGCAATTATTACTACACCAAATGTAATACACCATCAATTATACACCATCATTGGTACACCAAAAGTACTACACCATCAGTAATACACCATCATTACTACAACAACACACAATACACCATATTTACTACACCAAAACACAATGCATACAGTACTTCACCAAAAGTACTACACCATCAGTTATACACCATCATTATTACAGCAAAAGTACTACACCATTATACACCATCATTATTACAGCAAAAGTACTACACCATCAGTTATACACCATCATTATTACAGCAAAAGTACTACACCATCAGTTATACACCATCATTATTACAGCAAAAGTACTACACCATTATACACCATCATTATTACAGCAAAAGTACTACACTATCAGTTATACACCATCATTATTACAGCAAGAGTACTACACCATTATACACCATCATTATTACACCAAAAGTACTACACCATCAGTTATACACCATCATTATTACAGCAAAAGTACTACACCATCAATTATACTCCATCATTACTACACCAAAGGTGATACACCATCATTGTTACACCAAAAGTACTACACCATCAGTAATACACCATCATTACTACACCAACACACAATACACCATCATTACTACACCAACACACAATACACCATCATTACTACACCAACACACAATACACCATCATTACTACACCAAAACACAATGCATACAGTACTTCAGCAAAAGTACTACACCATCAGTTATACACCATCATTATTACACCAAAAGTACTACACCATCAGTAATACACATCATTACTACACCAACACACAATACACCATCATTACTACACCAACACACAATACACCATCATTACTACACCAACACACAATGCATACAGTACTTCAGCAAAAGTACTACACCATCAGTTATACACCATCATTATTACAGCAAAAGTACTACACCATCAGTTATACACCATCATTATTACAGCAAAAGTACTACACCCTCAGTAATACTCCATCATTACTACACCAAAACACAATGCAATCATTACTACACCAAATATAATACACCATCAATTATACACCATCATTGGTACACCAAAAGTACTACACCATCAGTAATACACCATCATTACTACAACAACACACAATACACCATATTTACTACACCAAAACACAATGCATACAGTACTTCACCAAAAGTACTACACCATCAGTTATACACCATCATTATTACAGCAAAAGTACTACACCATTATACACATCATTATTACAGCAAAAGTACTACACCATCAGTTATACACCATCATTATTACAGCAAAAGTACTACACCATCAGTTATACACCATCATTATTACAGCAAAAGTACTACACCATTATACACCATCATTATTACAGCAAAAGTACTACACCATCAGTTATACACCATCATTATTACAGCAAAAGTACTACACCATCAGTAATACTCCATCATTACTACACCAAAACACAATGCAATCATTACTACACCAAAAGTACTCCATTATCAGTAATACACCATCAGTACTACACCATCAGTACTACACCAAAAGTACTACACCATCATTACTACACCAAAAACACAATACAATCATTATCACACCATCAGTACTACACCATCAGTACTACACCAAAAGTACTACGCCATTATTACTACACCAAAAGTACTACACCATCAGTAATACACCATCATTACTACACCAAAACACAATGCAATCATTACTACACCAAATGTAATACACCATCAATTATACACCATCATTGGTACACCAAAAGTACTACACCATCAGTAATTCACCATCATTACTACACTAACACACAATACACCATCATTACTACACCAAAACACAATGCATGCATTACTTCACCAAAAGTACTACACCATCAGTACTACACCATCATTATTACAGTAAAAGTACTACACCATCAGTACTACACCATGATTACTACACTGAAAGTACTCCACCAACAGTACTACATGATAAGTACTACAAAGTACAGTATTGAAGTATCTACTACACAACAAACTTTCACTAACAGATAAACAATTTGTATCTGGGATGCTCTTCAAAATACAACCACAAGTGTGTGTGTGTGTGTGTGTGTGCGTGTGTGTGTGTGTGTGTGTGTGTGTGTGTGTGTGTGTGTGTGTGTGTGTGTGTGTGTGTGTGTGTGTGTGTGTGTGTGTGTGTGTGTGTGTCAGCCGGCCTCCATGATTAATGATGCTAGTCTGGCTCCTCTCCTCCATGCGCTGCTCCACATTTTCAATCGTGTTTTGCGGTTCAAAGGTCAAAGATGGAGCTGATTGTTGAAGGGTCTCCTCCAAAATATCCCACCTATCTAGTCCACCTTTGACCCCTGCTCTGATCCCCACACAAGCTTCTTCCTCCTCCACCTCCACCACCCTTGGAGGGAAACTCTTTCCATGGCCAATATTCTTCTAGGCTCTCCACCTAAAATCAGTATTACAGCAAAAGTACTACACCATCAGTAATACTCCATCGTTATTACAGCAAAAGTACTACACCATCAGTAATGCTCCGTCGTTATTACAGCAAAAGTACTACACCATCAGTAATACTCCATCGTTATTACAGCAAAATTACTACACCATCAGTAATACTCCATCATTATTACAGCAAAAGTACTACACCATCAGTAATACTCCATCATTATTACAGCAAAAGTACTACACCATCAGTAATACTCCATAATTATTACAGCAAAAGTACTACACCATCGGTAAAACTCCATCGTTATTACAGCAAAAGTACTACACCATCAGTAAAACTCCATCATTATTACAGCAAAAGTACTACACCATCAGTAATACTCCATCGTTATTACAGCAAAAGTACTACACCATCAGTAATACACCATCGTTATCACAGCAAAAGTACTACACCATCAGTAATACTCCATCATTATTACAGCAAAAGTACTACACCATCAGTAATACTCCATCATTATTACAGCAAAAGTACTACACCATCAGTAATACTCCGTCATTATTACAGCAAAAGTACTACACCATCAGTAATACTCCGTCATTATTACAGCAAAAGTACTACACCATCAGTAATACTCCATCATTATTACAGCAAAAGTACTACACCATCAGTAACACTCCATTATTATTACAGCAAAAGTACTACACCATCAGTAACACTCCATCATTATTACAGCAAAAGTACTACACCATCAGCAACACTCCATCATTATTACAGCAAAAGTACTACACCATCAGTAATACTCCATCATTATTACAGCAAAAGTACTACACCATCAGTAATACGCCATTATTACAGCAAAAGTACTACACCATCAGTAATACTCCATCGTTATTACAGCAAAAGTACTACACCATCAGTAATACTCCATCGTTACTACTGCAAAAGTACTACACCATCAGTAATACTCCATCGTTATTACAGCAAAAGTACTACACCATCAGTAATACACCATCGTTATTACAGCAAAAGTACTACACCATCAGTAATACGCCATTGTTATTACAGCAAAAGTACTACACCGTCAGTAATACTCCATCATTATTACAGCAAAAGTACTACACCATCAGTAATACTCCATCATTATTACAGCAAAAGTACTACACCATCAGTAATACTCCATCATTATTACAGCAAAAGTACTACACCATCAGTAATACTCCATCATTATTACAGCAAAAGTACTACACCATCAGTAACACTCCATCATTATTACAGCAAAAGTACTACACCATCAGTAATGCTCCATCGTTATTACAGCAAAAGTACTACACCATCAGTAATACTCCATCATTTTTACAGCAAAAGTACTACACCATCAGTAATACGCCATTGTTATTACAGCAAAAGTACTACACCGTCAGTAATACTCCATCATTACTACAGCAAAAGTACTACACCATCAGTAATACTCCATCATTATTACAGCAAAAGTACTACACCATCAGTAACACTCCATCATTATTACAGCAAAAGTACTACACCATCAGTAACACTCCATCATTATTACAGCAAAAGTACTACACCATCAGTAATACGCCATTATTACAGCAAAAGTACTACACCATCATTAATACTCCATCGTTATTGCAGCAAAAGTACTACACCATCAGTAATACTCCATCATTATTACAGCAAAAGTACTACACCATCAGTAATACTCCATCGTTACTACTGCAAAAGTACTACACCATCAGTAATACTCCATCGCTATTACAGCAGAAGTACTACACCATCAGTAATACGCCATCGTTATTACAGCAAAAGTACTACACCATCAGTAATACTCCATCATCATTACAGCAAAAGTACTACACCATCAGTAATACTCCATCATTATTACAGCAAAAGTACTACACCATCAGTAATACTCCATCGTTATTACAGAAAAGGTACTACACCATCAGTAATACTCCATCATTATTACAGGAAAAGTACTACACCATCAGTAATACTCCATCATTATTACAGGAAAAGTACTACACCATCAGTGATGCTCCGTCGTTATTACAGCAAAAGTACTACACCATCAGTAATGCTCCGTCGTTATTACAGCAAAAGTACTACACCATCAGTAATACGCCATCGTTATTACAGCAAAAGTACTACACCATCAGTAAAACTCCATCATTATTACAGCAAAAGTACTACACCATCAGTAATACTCCATCGTTATTACAGCAAAAGTACTACACCATCAGTAATACACCATCGTTATCACAGCAAAAGTACTACACCATCAGTAATACTCCATCATTATTACAGCAAAAGTACTACACCATCAGTAATACTCCATCATTATTACAGCAAAAGTACTACACCATCAGTAATACTCCGTCATTATTACAGCAAAAGTACTACACCATCAGTAATACTCCATCATTATTACAGCAAAAGTACTACACCATCAGTAACACTCCATTATTATTACAGCAAAAGTACTACACCATCAGTAATACTCCATCATTATTACAGCAAAAGTACTACACCATCAGCAACACTCCATCATTATTACAGCAAAAGTACTACACCATCAGTAATACTCCATCATTATTACAGCAAAAGTACTACACCATCAGTAATACGCCATTATTACAGCAAAAGTACTACACCATCAGTAATACTCCATCGTTATTACAGCAAAAGTACTACACCATCAGTAATACTCCATCGTTACTACTGCAAAAGTACTACACCATCAGTAATACTCCATCGTTATTACAGCAAAAGTACTACACCATCAGTAATACACCATCGTTATTACAGCAAAAGTACTACACCATCAGTAATACTCCATCGTTATTACAGCAAAAGTACTACACCATCAGTAATACTCCATCATTATTACAGCAAAAGTACTACACCATCAGTAATACTCCATCATTATTACAGCAAAAGTACTACACCATCAGTAATACTCCATCATTATTACAGCAAAAGTACTACACCATCAGTAACACTCCATCATTATTACAGCAAAAGTACTACACCATCAGTAATGCTCCATCGTTATTACAGCAAAAGTACTACACCATCAGTAATACTCCATAATTTTTACAGCAAAAGTACTACACCATCAGTAATACGCCATTGTTATTACAGCAAAAGTACTACACCGTCAGTAATACTCCATCATTACTACAGCAAAAGTACTACACCATCAGTAATACTCCATCATTATTACAGCAAAAGTACTACACCATCAGTAACACTCCATCATTATTACAGCAAAAGTACTACACCATCAGTAACACTCCATCATTATTACAGCAAAAGTACTACACCATCAGTAATACGCCATTATTACAGCAAAAGTACTACACTATCAGTTATACACCATCATTATTACAGCAAGAGTACTACACCATTATACACCATCATTATTACACCAAAAGTACTACACCATCAGTTATACACCATCATTATTACAGCAAAAGTACTACACCATCAATTATACTCCATCATTACTACACCAAAGGTGATACACCATCAATTATACACCATCATTGTTACACCAAAAGTACTACACCATCAGTAGTACACAATCATTACTACACCAACACACAATACACCATCATTACTACACCAACACACAATACACCATCATTACTACACCAACACACATTACACCATCATTACTACACCAAAACACAATGCATACAGTACTTCACCAAAAGTACTACACCATCAGTTATACACCATCATTATTACAGCAAACGTACTACACCATTATACACCATCATTATTACAGCAAAAGTACTACACCATCAGTTATACACCATCATTATTACAGCAAAAGTACTACACCATCAGTTATACACCATCATTATTACAGCAAAAGTACTACACCATCAGTAATACTCCATCATTAGTACACCAAAACACAATGCAATCATTACTACACCAAACGTAATACACCATCAATTATACACCATCATTGTTACACCAAAAGTACTACACCATCAGCACTACACCAAAACACAATGCATACAGTACTTCACCAAAAGTACTACACCATCAGTTATACACCATCATTATTACAGCAAAAGTACTACACCATCAGTTATACACCATCATTATTACAGCAAAAGTACTACACCATTAGTTATACACCATCATTATTACAGCAAAAGTACTACACCATCAGTAATACTCCATCATTAGTACACCAAAACACAATGCAATCATTACTACACCAAACGTAATACACCATCAATTATACACCATCATTGTTACACCAAAAGTACTACACCATCAGTACTACACCAAAACACAATGCATTCAGTACTTCACCAAAAGTACTACACCATCAGTTATACACCATCATTATTACAGCAAACGTACTACACCATTATACACCATCATTATTACAGCAAAAGTACTACACCATCAGTTATACACCATCATTATTACAGCAAAAGTACTACACCATCAGTTATACACCATCATTATTACAGCAAAAGTACTACACCATCAGTTATACACCATCATTATTACAGCAAAAGTACTACACCATCAGTAATACTCCATCATTAGTACACCAAAACACAATGCAATCATTACTACACCAAACGTAATACACCATCAATTATACACCATCATTATTACAGCAAAAGTACTACACCATCAGTAATACTCCATCATTACTACACCAAAACACAATGCAATTATTACTACACCAAATGTAATACACCATCAATTATACACCATCATTGGTACACCAAAAGTACTACACCATCAGTAATACACCATCATTACTACAACAACACACAATACACCATATTTACTACACCAAAACACAATGCATACAGTACTTCACCAAAAGTACTACACCATCAGTTATACACCATCATTATTACAGCAAAAGTACTACACCATTATACACCATCATTATTACAGCAAAAGTACTACACCATCAGTTATACACCATCATTATTACAGCAAAAGTACTACACCATCAGTTATACACCATCATTATTACAGCAAAAGTACTACACCATTATACACCATCATTATTACAG
Source organism: Entelurus aequoreus (assembly GCF_033978785.1). NCBI lineage: Eukaryota > Metazoa > Chordata > Actinopteri > Syngnathiformes > Syngnathidae > Entelurus > Entelurus aequoreus. Next base: position 11,257,261 of record NC_084750.1, on the reverse strand, counting down.
CAAAAGTACTACACTATCAGTTATACACCATCATTATTACAGCAAGAGTACTACACCATTATACACCATCATTATTACACCAAAAGTACTACACCATCAGTTATACACCATCATTATTACAGCAAAAGTACTACACCATCAATTATACTCCATCATTACTACACCAAAGGTGATACACCATCATTGTTACACCAAAAGTACTACACCATCAGTAATACACCATCATTACTACACCAACACACAATACACCATCATTACTACACCAACACACAATACACCATCATTACTACACCAACACACAATACACCATCATTACTACACCAAAACACAATGCATACAGTACTTCAGCAAAAGTACTACACCATCAGTTATACACCATCATTATTACACCAAAAGTACTACACCATCAGTAATACACATCATTACTACACCAACACACAATACACCATCATTACTACACCAACACACAATACACCATCATTACTACACCAACACACAATGCATACAGTACTTCAGCAAAAGTACTACACCATCAGTTATACACCATCATTATTACAGCAAAAGTACTACACCATCAGTTATACACCATCATTATTACAGCAAAAGTACTACACCCTCAGTAATACTCCATCATTACTACACCAAAACACAATGCAATCATTACTACACCAAATATAATACACCATCAATTATACACCATCATTGGTACACCAAAAGTACTACACCATCAGTAATACACCATCATTACTACAACAACACACAATACACCATATTTACTACACCAAAACACAATGCATACAGTACTTCACCAAAAGTACTACACCATCAGTTATACACCATCATTATTACAGCAAAAGTACTACACCATTATACACCATCATTATTACAGCAAAAGTACTACACCATCAGTTATACACCATCATTATTACAGCAAAAGTACTACACCATCAGTTATACACCATCATTATTACAGCAAAAGTACTACACCATTATACACCATCATTATTACAGCAAAAGTACTACACCATCAGTTATACACCATCATTATTACAGCAAAAGTACTACACCATCAGTAATACTCCATCATTACTACACCAAAACACAATGCAATCATTACTACACCAAAAGTACTCCATTATCAGTAATACACCATCAGTACTACACCATCAGTACTACACCAAAAGTACTACACCATCATTACTACACCAAAAACACAATACAATCATTATCACACCATCAGTACTACACCATCAGTACTACACCAAAAGTACTACGCCATTATTACTACACCAAAAGTACTACACCATCAGTAATACACCATCATTACTACACCAAAACACAATGCAATCATTACTACACCAAATGTAATACACCATCAATTATACACCATCATTGGTACACCAAAAGTACTACACCATCAGTAATTCACCATCATTACTACACTAACACACAATACACCATCATTACTACACCAAAACACAATGCATGCATTACTTCACCAAAAGTACTACACCATCAGTACTACACCATCATTATTACAGTAAAAGTACTACACCATCAGTACTACACCATGATTACTACACTGAAAGTACTCCACCAACAGTACTACATGATAAGTACTACAAAGTACAGTATTGAAGTATCTACTACACAACAAACTTTCACTAACAGATAAACAATTTGTATCTGGGATGCTCTTCAAAATACAACCACAAGTGTGTGTGTGTGTGTGTGTGTGCGTGTGTGTGTGTGTGTGTGTGTGTGTGTGTGTGTGTGTGTGTGTGTGTGTGTGTGTGTGTGTGTGTGTGTGTGTGTGTGTGTGTGTGTGTGTGTGTCAGCCGGCCTCCATGATTAATGATGCTAGTCTGGCTCCTCTCCTCCATGCGCTGCTCCACATTTTCAATCGTGTTTTGCGGTTCAAAGGTCAAAGATGGAGCTGATTGTTGAAGGGTCTCCTCCAAAATATCCCACCTATCTAGTCCACCTTTGACCCCTGCTCTGATCCCCACACAAGCTTCTTCCTCCTCCACCTCCACCACCCTTGGAGGGAAACTCTTTCCATGGCCAATATTCTTCTAGGCTCTCCACCTAAAATCAGTATTACAGCAAAAGTACTACACCATCAGTAATACTCCATCGTTATTACAGCAAAAGTACTACACCATCAGTAATGCTCCGTCGTTATTACAGCAAAAGTACTACACCATCAGTAATACTCCATCGTTATTACAGCAAAATTACTACACCATCAGTAATACTCCATCATTATTACAGCAAAAGTACTACACCATCAGTAATACTCCATCATTATTACAGCAAAAGTACTACACCATCAGTAATACTCCATAATTATTACAGCAAAAGTACTACACCATCGGTAAAACTCCATCGTTATTACAGCAAAAGTACTACACCATCAGTAAAACTCCATCATTATTACAGCAAAAGTACTACACCATCAGTAATACTCCATCGTTATTACAGCAAAAGTACTACACCATCAGTAATACACCATCGTTATCACAGCAAAAGTACTACACCATCAGTAATACTCCATCATTATTACAGCAAAAGTACTACACCATCAGTAATACTCCATCATTATTACAGCAAAAGTACTACACCATCAGTAATACTCCGTCATTATTACAGCAAAAGTACTACACCATCAGTAATACTCCGTCATTATTACAGCAAAAGTACTACACCATCAGTAATACTCCATCATTATTACAGCAAAAGTACTACACCATCAGTAACACTCCATTATTATTACAGCAAAAGTACTACACCATCAGTAACACTCCATCATTATTACAGCAAAAGTACTACACCATCAGCAACACTCCATCATTATTACAGCAAAAGTACTACACCATCAGTAATACTCCATCATTATTACAGCAAAAGTACTACACCATCAGTAATACGCCATTATTACAGCAAAAGTACTACACCATCAGTAATACTCCATCGTTATTACAGCAAAAGTACTACACCATCAGTAATACTCCATCGTTACTACTGCAAAAGTACTACACCATCAGTAATACTCCATCGTTATTACAGCAAAAGTACTACACCATCAGTAATACACCATCGTTATTACAGCAAAAGTACTACACCATCAGTAATACGCCATTGTTATTACAGCAAAAGTACTACACCGTCAGTAATACTCCATCATTATTACAGCAAAAGTACTACACCATCAGTAATACTCCATCATTATTACAGCAAAAGTACTACACCATCAGTAATACTCCATCATTATTACAGCAAAAGTACTACACCATCAGTAATACTCCATCATTATTACAGCAAAAGTACTACACCATCAGTAACACTCCATCATTATTACAGCAAAAGTACTACACCATCAGTAATGCTCCATCGTTATTACAGCAAAAGTACTACACCATCAGTAATACTCCATCATTTTTACAGCAAAAGTACTACACCATCAGTAATACGCCATTGTTATTACAGCAAAAGTACTACACCGTCAGTAATACTCCATCATTACTACAGCAAAAGTACTACACCATCAGTAATACTCCATCATTATTACAGCAAAAGTACTACACCATCAGTAACACTCCATCATTATTACAGCAAAAGTACTACACCATCAGTAACACTCCATCATTATTACAGCAAAAGTACTACACCATCAGTAATACGCCATTATTACAGCAAAAGTACTACACCATCATTAATACTCCATCGTTATTGCAGCAAAAGTACTACACCATCAGTAATACTCCATCATTATTACAGCAAAAGTACTACACCATCAGTAATACTCCATCGTTACTACTGCAAAAGTACTACACCATCAGTAATACTCCATCGCTATTACAGCAGAAGTACTACACCATCAGTAATACGCCATCGTTATTACAGCAAAAGTACTACACCATCAGTAATACTCCATCATCATTACAGCAAAAGTACTACACCATCAGTAATACTCCATCATTATTACAGCAAAAGTACTACACCATCAGTAATACTCCATCGTTATTACAGAAAAGGTACTACACCATCAGTAATACTCCATCATTATTACAGGAAAAGTACTACACCATCAGTAATACTCCATCATTATTACAGGAAAAGTACTACACCATCAGTGATGCTCCGTCGTTATTACAGCAAAAGTACTACACCATCAGTAATGCTCCGTCGTTATTACAGCAAAAGTACTACACCATCAGTAATACGCCATCGTTATTACAGCAAAAGTACTACACCATCAGTAAAACTCCATCATTATTACAGCAAAAGTACTACACCATCAGTAATACTCCATCGTTATTACAGCAAAAGTACTACACCATCAGTAATACACCATCGTTATCACAGCAAAAGTACTACACCATCAGTAATACTCCATCATTATTACAGCAAAAGTACTACACCATCAGTAATACTCCATCATTATTACAGCAAAAGTACTACACCATCAGTAATACTCCGTCATTATTACAGCAAAAGTACTACACCATCAGTAATACTCCATCATTATTACAGCAAAAGTACTACACCATCAGTAACACTCCATTATTATTACAGCAAAAGTACTACACCATCAGTAATACTCCATCATTATTACAGCAAAAGTACTACACCATCAGCAACACTCCATCATTATTACAGCAAAAGTACTACACCATCAGTAATACTCCATCATTATTACAGCAAAAGTACTACACCATCAGTAATACGCCATTATTACAGCAAAAGTACTACACCATCAGTAATACTCCATCGTTATTACAGCAAAAGTACTACACCATCAGTAATACTCCATCGTTACTACTGCAAAAGTACTACACCATCAGTAATACTCCATCGTTATTACAGCAAAAGTACTACACCATCAGTAATACACCATCGTTATTACAGCAAAAGTACTACACCATCAGTAATACTCCATCGTTATTACAGCAAAAGTACTACACCATCAGTAATACTCCATCATTATTACAGCAAAAGTACTACACCATCAGTAATACTCCATCATTATTACAGCAAAAGTACTACACCATCAGTAATACTCCATCATTATTACAGCAAAAGTACTACACCATCAGTAACACTCCATCATTATTACAGCAAAAGTACTACACCATCAGTAATGCTCCATCGTTATTACAGCAAAAGTACTACACCATCAGTAATACTCCATAATTTTTACAGCAAAAGTACTACACCATCAGTAATACGCCATTGTTATTACAGCAAAAGTACTACACCGTCAGTAATACTCCATCATTACTACAGCAAAAGTACTACACCATCAGTAATACTCCATCATTATTACAGCAAAAGTACTACACCATCAGTAACACTCCATCATTATTACAGCAAAAGTACTACACCATCAGTAACACTCCATCATTATTACAGCAAAAGTACTACACCATCAGTAATACGCCATTATTACAGCAAAAGTACTACACCATCATTAATACTCCATCGTTATTGCAGCAAAAGTACTACACCATCAGTAATACTCCATCATTATTACAGCAAAAGTACTACACCATCAGTAATACTCCATCGTTACTACTTCAAAAGTACTACACCATCAGTAATACTCCATCGTTATTACAGCAAAAGTACTACACCATCAGTAATACGCCATCGTTATTACAGCAAAAGTACTACACCATCAGTAATACTCCATCATCATTACAGCAAAAGTACTACACCATCAGTAATACTCCATCATTATTACAGCAAAAGTGCTACACCATCAGTAATACTCCATCGTTAATACAGAAAAGGTACTACACCATCAGTAATACTCCATCATTATTACAGGAAAAGTACTACACCATCAGTAATACTCCATCATTATTACAGGAAAAGTACTACACCATCAGTAATACTCCATCATTATTACAGGAAAAGTACTACACCATCAGTGATGCTCCGTCGTTATTACAGCAAAAGTACTACACCATCAGTAATGCTCCGTCGTTATTACAGCAAAAGTACTACACCATCAGTAATACGCCATCGTTATTACAGCAAAAGTACTACACCATCAGTAATACTCCATCATTATTACAGCAAAAGTACTACACCATCAGTAATACTCCATCATTATTACAGCAAAAGTACTACACCATCGGTAATACTCCATCATTATTACAGCAAAAGTACTACACCATCGGTAAAACTCCATCGTTATTACAGCAAAAGTACTACACCATCAGTAAAACTCCATCATTATTACAGCAAAAGTACTACACCATCAGTAATACTCCATCGTTATTACAGCAAAAGTACTACACCATCAGTAATACACCATCGTTATCACAGCAAAAGTACTACACCATCAGTAATACTCCATCATTATTACAGCAAAAGTACTACACCATCAGTAATACTCCATCATTATTACAGCAAAAGTACTACACCATCAGTAATACTCCGTCATTATTACAGCAAAAGTACTACACCATCAGTAATACTCCATCATTATTACAGCAAAAGTACTACACCATCAGTAATACTCCATCATTATTACAGCAAAAGTACTACACCATCAGTAATACTCCATCAATACTACAGCAGAAGGTGTCTGTTACTACATTATATACATACTTGCAGTGTGTGTATTGTACATATTACATATTGTTATGAAGGTGTCTTTTACTACATTATATATATACTTGCAGTGTGTATATTCTACATATTACATATTGTTATGAAGGTGTCTGTTACTACATTATATATATATACTTGCAGTGTGTATATTGTACATATTACTTATTGTTATGAAGGTGTCTTTTACTACATTATATATATACTTGCAGTGTGTATATTCTACATATTACATATTGTTATGAAGGTGTCTGTTACTACATTATATATATATACTTGCAGTGTGTATATTGTACATATTACATATTGTTATGAAGGTGTCTGTTACTACATTATATATATACTTGCAGTGTGTATATTCTACATATTACATATTGTTATGAAGGTGTCTGTTACTACATTATATATATACTTGCAGTGTGTATATTGTACATATTACATATTGTTATGAAGGTGTCTGTTACTACATTATATATATACTTGCAGTGTGTATATTGTACATATTACATATTGTTATGAAGGTGTCTGTTACTACATTATATATATACTTGCAGTGTGTATATTGTACATATTACATATTGTTATGAAGGTGTCTGTTACTACATTATATATATACTTGCAGTGTGTATATTGTACATATTACATATTGTTATGAAGGTGTCTGTAACTACATTATATATATACTTGCAGTGTGTATATTGTACATATTACATATTGTTATGAAGGTGTCTGTTACTACATTATATATATACTTGCAGTGTGTATATTGTACATATTACATATTGTTATGAAGGTGTCTGTTACTACATTATATATATATACTTGCAGTGTGTATATTGTACATATTACATATTGTTATGAAGGTGTCTGTTACTACATTATATATATATACTTGCAGTGTGTATATTGTACATATTACATATTGTTATGAAGGTGTCTGTTACTACATTATATATATATACTTGCAGTGTGTATATTGTACATATTACATATTGTTATGAAGGTGTCTGTTACTACATTATATATATACTTGCAGTGTGTATATTGTACATATTACATATTGTTATGAAGGTGTCTGTTACTACATTATTGTAAAGATTGATCTTCCGCTTGTGTGAAGGTTGAAGAAAATGACCTTCTTGAGTCTATTTGGTGTGTTCTCATTATTTTCCTTTTAACTGCGCAAAATAGCAACTTTATTCCGAACCAACGTGAGCGTCATTTGGGAATTAATGGGAATGAACGGGAATTAATAGGAAATTAATGGGAATAAACATTGAATGCAACATGCTAGATCTTGCAGCATGATTATTCGCTAAAACAACCTGATTTAATGCAAATTCAGTAGAATTTCAACCCTGCACTGTGCATTCCTCAGTCACACGTGGAGTGCATTCTTCCATCACCAATGGTCAATATTTCCAAACTTCCCGAGCTTAACCTCCCGCGGTGAATTTCCGGAAAATTTCCCGGAAACTTTCCACCCCTTTGCAACCCTAGCTAAGATGCTAACATGTTTATACGTCCGTGTTAGCATTATTAGCTCACGACGGCATTCCTTTTGTATCGTTTTAAGTTTCACAAATTGTTCAGTACATTCACAGAGACGTCACCGTTTAGCTGATTGGAGAGCTCGCTTCCGCAGCTTGTGGGTGCATGACCATGACTTCCGTTTTGTTTAATCGGCCGTTTTACTGCCGCGTTACAGATACCGTTCGGAAACAATTAAAGGCACGTAAATAAACGTTTACTTAGTCTTTCTGTGCAAATAACTCATTTCAGAACGTATATATCCGCGGCTTATAGTCGGGTGCAGCTAATTTGGGTTAAAAAAATCCGGGTGCGCTCTATAGTCCGAAAAATGCGGTATATTAAAGTCTGAAAGTGATATTAATGTTATGAATTTGTCACACAGGCCAAAGAGGAGTGCTTCTGTTCTTACAGTTTGACTAGAAAACGCCGCATGCGTTCTGGCACTGACCGAGTTTGGCAATCCAGGAAGTGGATTTTGTGTGGCACAGTGATGGATCACCCTGTTTTCTAACCCGATGACGGGCTCGACTGACCAGTGGAACAAAGCAGGCGGAGACGCTGCACTCCCCCCGGGGGGAGGATGAGGCGCGGATAGCAAGGAAGGGGAAATGTTTCCCTCCACTGCCTTGGCAGCCATGCAGTGCGGCGGTGTGTACTACACAACGCTACACAACACTACACAAAGTAGCCGCGAGTGGGAATCATCAGCCATGTGCGTTATCAGCGACGCCACAGTGACTTGTCCCCGCACCAGCAAGTATGGATGACTGTAACGAAACAACATAAATGAGTGATGAGCGCTTCTACGGTAAATGACTAAAAGTCATCCATCCATAAATGTGATATTGGTGGGGGGATACAAGGGGAGACATGTCCCCTGCACCTTTTCAGAAAGCAGTTTAAAATAATGTTGTTGAATGGAGGCAAGTCAAACATTAGCGCCAGGTGGAAAACAGAAGCTTAGACTGCCTCGTTGCTCAGCCACTAGACAAAGATGCTTGCTAACACGAAACGCAAAATACATTCATATATATACAATAATAAAACAATACAAGGATGATTAAAATACCGTAACGACTTGATCACATGGTTACGCGGAGGTCGTTCTCCCAAGATGCAGACGGGAAATGGTTGATTTGCATAAATCATGCAAGAAATGCAGGAAAAACAAAAGCGTGCCGAGGCACGGGAGCCAAAGCTAAGGAGGCTAGCGTGGGGGCTAGCATGTAAACAGGAATCAAAAACTACAGCCGTTGTTAGCCAGACTGATAGTGGAGACAAATGGGAATAAATAGCTCTCTGATTAATGCCCGGGAGCAGGTGAGCGTCCCGAACACTAATCAGACGCAGGTGAAACTAATCTGCAGTCATGGCAACCGAAACACAAACCCACGGGTGCAGAAAACAGGACTGAGGTAGTCAGGACTAACAGAACAAAACATGATCCGGGCAACGGATCATAACAAATACAATAATACATGCACACCTGTCATGTTAAGCAGTGGTCCCCAACCACCGGGCCGTGGACCTATTGGTACCGGGCCGCACAAGAAAAAAAAAAAAAAAGTCTGCAGGTATACAGTCCGTAAGCACACATGATTGTATTTCTTTATGACAAAAACAAAACAAAACAAAACAAAACAAAACAAAAAAATACCTTAACCCCACCCCTCCGGTCCGTGGGGCAAATTTTCAAGCGTTGACTGGTCCGCAGCTACAAAAAGGTAGGCGACCCCTGATATAGAGCATGACGGTAATTCAAATGTATCTATGGGAGCTGAAGATCCAGGCCGGATGAAGCCAGCAGGACCACATCATCTGCTAATCCTCAGCCACCGAACCGGTTCCCCTCAACGCCCTGACTGCGCCTAGGAATTCTGCCCACAAAACTTGTGAACAGAATCGCGACAAAGGTCAGCCCTGGCGGAGTCCAACCCTCGCCGAAAACGGGTCCGACTTATTGCCGGCGATGCGGACCAAGCTCTGACACCGATCATGCAGGGAGCGGACCGCCACAATCAGACAGTCCGATACCTCCTACTCTCTGATCATTAACCCACAGGATTTCCCGAGGGACACAGTCGAATGCCTTCGCCAAGTCCACAAAACACATGTAGACTGGTTGGGCGAACTCCCATGCACCCTCAATGACCCTGCCAAGAGTGTAGAGCTGGTCCACAGTTCCAAAACCAGGACACAAACCACATTGTTCCACCCGAATCAAAATGTTCTACTGTCCGGCGTAGCCTCCTTTCCAGTACACCTGAATAGACCTTACTGGGAAAGGCTGAGGAATGTGGTCTCACGATAGTTGGAACTCAAACTCCGGTTCCCCTTCTTAAACCGACTCGGATGAGACTCAACCTGAAAAAGAGTGGAGTGCCATCTCCGGGTTGGGGAAGAGATCTTGCCCTGGTCTTGTTCACGAGTAAGGGGAGAGCGGATCGGTGCAACATCTGCAGTGATGCGGACCCTGTATCGATCCGTTGTGGTGAAGAAGGAGCTGAGTCGGAAGGGAAAGTTCTCAATTTACCGGTCGATCTCCGTCCTTATCCTCACCTATGGTCATGAGCTTTGGGTTATGACTGAAAGGACAAGATCCAAGCGGCTGAAATGAGTTTCCTCTGCCGGGTGGCGGGTCTCTCCCTTAGAGATAGGGCGAGAAGGTCCTAGTCCTCCACATCGAGAGGAGCCAAATGTGGTGGTCAGAATGCTCCCGGGACATATCCTTGGGGAGGTCTTTAGGGCACATCCGGCCGGTAGGAGGCCACGGGGAAGACCCAGGACACGTTGGGGAGACTATGTCTCCTGCCTGGCCTGGGAACACCTCGGGATCCCTCGGGAGGAGCTGGACGAAGCGACTGGGGAGAGGGAAGTCTGGGCTTCTCTGCTTAGGCTGATGCCCTTGATAACAGTATCAGACTCATTTAGCATGTCATTAATTACATTTTAATTGGTTATCGTATTACTATATCGCATGTGCTTCATTTACATCCCTATTTACTGTTGGAAGCCATATCCATATTTAAGTGTTACTTCTTTCTAAAAACTCCTATAGTCATATTTACATCAGCTAATGTCTCGTGTGGTACAAAGTGCTTGGATTCGAGTGTCCTTGGTTAGAGTCAGAGCGCTGTCTTTGTTGAGACTGCCATTACATTCCTGAGATACGGAGCACAGCTAGACTGGGGAAACAGCAGGTGGGGGGGACAGGAGAAGGAGGAAGTAGACAGGAGTTCCGGGGTTTTGGTAGACCGATCTGGACCGGGCTGGGGAACGCTGGTGTGCTGGATTGGTCTCAGGTTTGTCCTCTAAGCTTGGAGAATAAACCACAAAATACCAACTTCTGCCTGGTGATTGAATATAAACAACAGCATATTGCCATAAAAAGAATCTGGGAGAGACTAGCAATTTAAATTCCCCATTGGAGGAATGCTGGTCAACGCAACATTACCTACTCAGTACCTACTCCTCCACATCGAGAGGAGCCAAATGTGGTGGTCAGAATTCTCCCGGGACGCCTCCTTGGGGAGGTCTTTAGGGCACATCCGGCTGGTAGGAGGCCACGGGGAAGACCCAGGACACGTTGGGGAGACTATGTCACCTGCCTGGCCTGGGAACACCTCGGGATCCCTCGGGAGGAGCTGGACGAAGCGACTGGGGAGTGGAAAGTCTGGGCTTCTCTGCTTAGGCTGATGCCCTTGATAACAGTATCAGACTCATTTAGCATGTCATTAATTACATTTTAATTGGTTATCGTTTTACTATATCGCATGTGCTTCATTTACATCCCTATTTACTGTTGGAAGCCATATCCATATTTAAGTGTTACTTCTTTCTAAAAACTCCTATAGTCATATTTACATCAGCTAATGTCTCGTGTGGTACAAAGTACTTGGATTCGAGTGTCCTTGGTTAGAGTCAGAGCGCTGTCTTTGTTGAGACTGCCATTACATTCCTGAGATACGGAGCACAGCTAGACTGGGGAAACAGCAGGTGGGGGGGACAGGAGAAGGAGGAAGTAGACAGGAGTTCCGGGGTTTTGGTAGACCAATCTGGACCGGGCTGGGGAACGCTGGTGTGCTGGATTGGTCTCAGGTTTGTCCTCTAAGCTTGGAGAATAAACCACAAAATACCAACTTCTGCCTGGTGATTGAATATAAACAACAGCATATTGCCATAAAAAGAATCTGGGAGAGACTAGCAATTTAAATTCCCCATTGGAGGAATGCTGGTCAACGCAACATTACCTACTCAGTACCTACTCCTCCACATCGAGAGGAGCCAAATGTGGTGGTCAGAATTCTCCCGGGCCGCCTCCTTGGGGAGGTCTTTAGGGCACATCCGACCGGTAGGAGGCCACGGAGAAGATCCAGGACATGTTGGGGAGACTATGTCACCTACCTGGCCTGGGAACACCTGGGGATCCCTCGGGAGGAGCTGGACGAAGCGGCTGGGGAGTGGAAAGTCTCGGCTTCTCTGCTTAGGCTGATGCCCTTGATAACAGTATCAGACTCATTTAGCATGTCATTAATTACATTTTAATTGGTTATCGTGTTACTATATCGCATGTGCTTCATTTACATCCCTATTTACCAAAATGACAAACTGATGAAGTGGATCAATCATCGTTTTCACAGCAGTCTTGTGCCATCTCTTGGATTCATAGTACGACTCTGCTCCCTTTGAGCCAGACTTGGCTGTTATTGATGACAAAAATGTCCGGCTGTCAATCATGGTGTTTATTTCCTGAGGGATGGACCACCGTGGAGTACTGGATGATAAATACAATATCTGTAGAAGCGAACTTCTCCCTGTTCACAAATCGATACATGAGAGATGAGGCCATAGAGCGATACCAGTCCTTATCAGTCCTATTGTGGCGACATGGCAGCCTTTATTACTACTTTGCACATGCATTGATTTCCACAATTACAATTCGCTGCATGGATGGTTTCCCTTCTCAGGGGGGGGGGCTGGGAAAATAGCCGGCGGGATCTCTTGTTGGCGAGTGGCAGCTGTCAATCATGCGGGATGAAAGTCATATTTTCCAGTGACAGGCGGCCTCACACGTATTCGTATCGCTTTTTTTTGTCACCCTTCTGTCATCCCTCTATTCGGCACTCACTTCCAACCCGACCGTCTTATTCAAGAAGTACTTCAGCCTGCCGCCGGCTCCAAGGTGCTGGGCACAAGATAAATATAAAGAAAAAGGTTTGATGAAGCCTTTGACAGTGCGAGGAGAATGTCTTGAAAGGCCTACTGAAAGCCACTACTACCGACCACGCAGTCAGAAAGATGCAGTCAAGATCGAAGAACTCGGACAACAGAGACTCTAACCAGAAGGACTTTGATTTGGATACACAGACGCGATACCGTGAGTACGTAGCTGCGCTTCCAAACATTTGATCGCTTGCTATAACTAGCTCGAGCTAGTAGCTAGTAGCTAGGAGCTAGCATAACAAACACTTAGGTGTTTGTTATGCAGGTGTTTGAATTGTATTGGCGGGTTATATATACGGGATCCCGTCCATATAACTAGCTCGAGCTAGTAGCTAGTAGCTAGGAGCTAGCATAACAAACACCTAGGTGTTTTTATGCGGGATTAATTTGTGGCATATTAAATATAAGCCTGGTTGCGTTTTGGCTAATAGAGTATATATATGTCTTGTGTTTATTTACTGTTGTAGTCATTCCCATCTGAATACCAGGTCACCCCTGCCTCTCACAGCATCTTCCCTATCTGAATCGCTTCCACTCCCCACTAGTCCTTCACTTGCGTTTTCCTCATCCACAAATCTTTCATCCTCGCTCAAATTAATGGGGAAATCGTCGCTTTCTCGGTCCGAATCTCTCTCACTTCTGGCGGCCATCATTGTAAACAATAGGGAACTTTGCGTATATGTTCAACTGACTACGTCACGCTACTTCCAGTAGGGGCAAGCCTTTTATTTGATCAGATACCAAAAGTTGCGATCTTTATCGTCGTTGTTCTCTACTAAATCCTTTCAGCAAAAATATGGCAATATCGCGAAATGATCAAGTATGACACATAGAATAGATCTGCTATCTCCGTTTAAATAAAAAAAAATTCATTTCAGTAGGCCTTTAAAGGGGAGCTGAGGGGTTAGGCACTAGGACCAAGTACACCTCAGGTGGGGGTGTGGCTCTGCTCAGTTCAAACAGGTGTGTTTCTCTGAATGAAAATGATTGTGTTGTTTGGATGGTGGGTGCTGGTGGTACTGGGGGGGTGGGGGGGGGCGTGTCATGGTGACACCAAGCGCTACATACGCGGCGGCGTATTCTAGTACGGAAAAAAAAAAAAAAAGGCATTTACCCGAGGTCACACGCCCTGGCATGGCACCGCGCCCCTCCAGGGGGTCCTCCCAACTATTTGAGAAGCACTGATTTAGACTGATGTACATTGCAGCCCGTGACCTTCCATCCCTCAGGCTGTACTGCATCAACAAGCGACATCAGTGTGTAAAGGATATCACCACATGGAACACCTCAGAAACCCACTGTCAGTAACTACAGTTGGCCGCTACATCTGTAAGTGCAAGTTAAAACTCTCCCATGCAAGGCGAAAACCGTTTATCAACAACACCCAGAAACGCCGTCGGCTTCGCCGGGCCCGAGCTCATCTAAGATGGACTGATACAAAGTGGAAAAGTGTTCTGTGGTCTGACGAGTCCACATTTCAAATTGTTTTTGGAAACTGTGGACGTCGTGTCCTTCGGACCAAAGAGGAAAAGAACCATCCGGATTGTTCTAGGGTGAAAGTGTAAAAGCCAGCATGTGTGATGGTATGGGGGTGTATTAGTGGCCAAGACATGGGTAACTTACACATCTGTGAAGGCACCATTAATGCTGAAAGGTACATACAGCTTTTGGAACAACATATGTTGCCATCCAAGCAACGTTACCATGGACGCCCCTGCTTATTTCAGCAAGACAATGCCAAGCCACGTGTTACATCAACGTGGCTTCATAGTAAAAGAGTGCGGGAACTAGACTGGCCTGCCTGTAGTCCAGACATTGAAAATGTGTGGCACCTAAAATAGCAGAAGGGAGACCCCCGGACTGTTGAACAACTTAAGCTGTACATCAAGCAAGAATGGGAAAGAATTCCTCTTCAAAAATGTGTCTCCTCACTTCCCAAATGTTTATTGAGTGTTGTTAAAAGGAAAGGCCATGTAACACAGTGGTGAACATGCCCTTTCCCAACTACTTTGGCACGTGTTGCTGGCATCAAATTCTAAGTTCATTATTATTTGCAAAAAAAAAAAAAAGTTTATCAGTAAGAACATCAAATATGTTGTCTTTGTAGCATATTCAACTGAATATGGCTTGAAAATGATTTGCAAATCATTGTATTCCGTTTATATTTACATCTAACACCATTTCCCAACTCATATGGAAACGGGGTTTGTATATGTATATGTACATATGTGTGTATATATGTGTGTGTAAATATATATATATATATATATATATATATATATATATATATATATATATATATATATATATATATATATATATATATATATATATATACACACAAACACACATATATATATATACATACATCAACTCAAAGAAAGCTGAATGAGTGCTCAGAGCGTGTTTGTGTAATATATATATATATATATATATATATATATATATATATATATATATATATATATATATATATATATATATATATATATATATATATATATATATATATATATATATATATATATATAGTAATGAAATACAAAACATTTGCACTGTAATGGCTGCACATAATTAAAACGTATCACAAGTACTTCGAAATTAAATCCTCATTGCCAAATTGCCCTGAGAAGTGAATTTAATGTGCTAGCCAGCGTGCGGCAAAGAGCGGGAACAAATGAGAAAGAGAAAATACGACAGGAGCGCTTTGTGCGTGTGTGTGTGTGTGTGTGTGTGTGTGTGTGTGTGTGTGTGTGTGTGTGTGTGTGTGTCTGTGTGTGTGTGTGTGTGTGTGTGTGTGTGTGTGTGTGTGCGTCAGTTTTCAAGCCTCCAGACTCCAACAATGAGACCACTCGTCCTTTTCAGGCTGCTTTCTACGGGGAAAATCAACAAATATTTCCATCAAATAAATAATTAGCTCATCTCAAAATACAACCTTACTATTTGACATGTCATTGATATAAGTACAATATAAGTACAATATAAGTACAATAGTGAATACTTTCTCTTCATGTCATTATTATTATTTGCCTTTCTGCTCTGACATCAAATGACTTCCTAACAGGATGAAATAGTGTAATATTTGTTTATTGCAATATAAAAGTGACTTGATAGTAGGCACACAACATTTCCTCCTCGCTGCACACCAACATTTAAGTCTTCACAAACACAGGAAGTAATCTTCTTCTAATCCTCTCTTAAATAGCCCGACTCTACATGCTAATAACACAGCTGTGCTCACGCCTCATCCCGTGTGTGTGTGTGTGTGTTCTTGTATTTCTACCCTTCTTGAGACATGAAGAAGGAAAAGTATCTTCCATATGAGGAGGTGTGAACAAGTGATGACATAAATCAATAACATTGCATCTAATAGACAATGTCTCATTTGTGGTGACATCTATCAACATGAGGGTGGTCCCAAAAAAAATTGACTGTCAACATATCAAATAACAAGTGTGTGTAAACAATTTGAAGTGCTCCCCCTCTGGTCAACATGTGTAATAACAAGTGTGTGTAAGAAATTTAAATGCGCCCCCTTTGGCCAAAATTAATTTAAAAAATGAAATAAATATGTATATAGAGACATACTGTAATAACTTGAAGTAAATAATGAATATTAAAAACCAATTGCAAACAAAAAATTCAACAACAAAAAATAATTAACTAAAATCAGTCTTTTTCTCACAATGTCTCAACTTTTTTCTCATAACATCGGAAACAATTTCTCATATTCTTTCTGTTTCTGTAATATTGCAATATTTTCTTGAAAAATTATTAATTTTTTTAATGTGAAATTATTACTTTTTAATGCAAGATGGTGACATTTGTCATGAAATTCTGACTTTTATCACAATATTGCCAATTTTGTTGTTCTTGTAAAATAGTGAAATTTTTTGAGTAAAATAATGACTTTTGTCACATTATGACAATTGTCATAATTTTGCCAAGTAAAATTCCGATTATTATTATAATATTGCCAACATTTTAAAATGTTCTTATAAAATTGTGACTTTTGTCGAGTAAAATTACGACTCTTTTCATAAAATTGCCAAAATGTTAAGCTTTTGGCCAACATATGAAATAACAAGTGTGTGTAAGAAATTGAAATGCGCCCCCTTTGGCCAAAATTAATTAAATAAATATTTATATAGAGACATACTGTAATAACTTGAAGTAAATAAAGAAGAATTAAAAAATAAAATAATTAACTAAAATCAGTCTTTTTCTCACAATGTGTCGACTTTTTTCTTATAAACTTGGGAACAATTTCTCATATTCTTTCTGTTTCCGTAATATTGCAATATTTTCTCGTAAAATTCTGACTTTTATCACAATATTGCCAATTTTTTTGTCGTTCTTGTAAAACAGTGACATTTTTGGAGTAAAATTACGACTTTTGTCATAATTTTGCCAAGTAAATTCCATCTTATTGTTATTATAATATTGCCAACATTTTTAAGTTTTCTTATAAAATTGTGACTTTTGTCGAGTAAAATTACGACTCTTTTCATAAATTGCCAAAATTTTAAGCTCTTGTAAAATTGTGACTGTTATTGAGTAAAATTCCAACTTTTATCATAATATTGCACAAATGTTCAGTTTTTCTTGTAAAATTTTGACTTGCGTTAAGTAAACCTACGACTTTTATTATAATACTGCCAACATTCTAAGTTTTTCTTGTGAAATTGTGACCTTTTTCTTGTGAAATTCCAAATAACTTTTCACACCAAGCTTTTTTATATTTGCATAGTATGTATATATTATTAATGTTGTAAATACACTTCTTTATATATCTAGAAAGGCTGGTCCTAAAGAGGGAGGCATTTTTCTCAGGTCTCAAGAAGGTAACACATCCAAGAATGTGTGTGTGTGTGTGTGTGTGTGTGTGTGTGTGTGTGTTCTTGTATTTCTGCCCTTCTTGAGACATGAAGAAGGAAAAGTATCTTCCATATGAGGAGGTGTGAACAAGTGATGACATAAATCAATAACATTGCATCTAATAGAGAATGTCTCATCTGGTGACATCCATCAAAAAAATGACTGTCAACATATGAAATAACAAGTGTGTGTAAAAAATTTGAAGTGCTCCCCCTCTGGCCAACATATGACATAACAAGTGTGTGTAAGAATTTGAGATGCACCCCCTTTGGCCAAAATTAATTTTAAAAAAATAAATAAATATGTATAAAGAGACATACTGTAATAACTTGAAGTAAATAATGAAGAATTAAAAAATAAAATAATTAACTAAAATCAGTCTTTTTCTCACAATGTGTCGACTTTTTTCTTATAAACTTGGGAACAATTTCTCATATTCTTTCTGTTTCCGTAATATTGCAATATTTTCTCGTAAAATTATTACTTTTTTAATATAAAATTATTAATTTTTAATGCAAAATGGTGACATTTGTCATATAAAATTGTGACTTTTATCACAATATTGCCAATTTTTTTGTTCTTGTAAAACAGTGACATTTTTTGAGTAAAATTATGACTTTTGTCATAATTTTGCCAAGTAAATTCCATATTATTGTTAGTATAATATTGCCAACATTTTTAAGTTTTCTTGTAACATTGTGACTTTTGTCGAGTAAAATTACGATTCTTCATAAATTGCCAAAATTTTAAGCTCTTCTTGTAAAATTGTGACTGTTATTGAGTAAAATTCCAACTTTTATCATAATATTGCACAAATGTTCAGTTTTTCTTGCAAAATTTTGATTTGCGTTAAGTAAACCTACGACTTTTATTATAATACTGCCAAAATTCTAAGTTTTTCTTAGGAAATTGTGACCTTTTTCTTGTGAAATTCCAAATAATTTTTCTCACCAAGCTTTTTTATATTTGCATAGTATGTATATATTATTAATGTTGTAAATACACTTCTTTATATATCTAGAAAGGCTGGTCCTAAAGAGGGAGGCATTTTTTTCAGGTCTCAAGAAGGTAAGAAATACAAGAATGTGTGTGTGTGTGTGTGTGTGTGTGTGTGTGTGTTCATGTATTCCTACCCTTCTTGAGACATGAAGAAGGAAAAGTATCTTCCATATGAGGAGGTGTGAACAAGTGATGACATAAATCAATAACATTGCATCTAATAGACAATGTCTCATTTGTGGTGACATCTATCAACATGAGGGTGGTCCCAAAAAAAAATGACTGTCAACATATCAAATAACAAGTGTGTGTAAACAATTTGAAGTGCTCCCCATCTGGTCAACATGTGTAATAACAAGTGTGTGTAAGAAATTTAAATGCGCCCCCTTTGGCCAAAATTAATTTAAAAAATGAAATAAATATGTATATAAAGACATACTGTAATAACTTGAAGTAAATAATGAATATTAAAAACCAATTACAAACAAAAAATTTAACAAAAAAATAATAATTAACTAAAATCAGTCTTTTTCTCACAATGTGTCGACTTTTTTCTTATAAACTTGGGAACAATTTCTCATATTCTTTCTGTTTCCGTAATATTGCAATATTTTCTTGTAAAATTGTTACTTTTTTATGTGAAATTATTACTTTTTTGATGTGAAATTATTACTTTTTAATGCAAAATGGTGACATTTGTCATATAAAATTCTGACTTTTATCACAATATTGCCAATTTTTTTGTTGTTCTTGTAAAACAGTGACATTTTTGGAGTAAAACTACGACTTTTGTCATAATTTTGCCAAGTAAAATCCATACTTTTATTATTATAATATTGCCACAATTTTAAAGTGTTTCTTATAAAATTGTGACCATTGTCGAGTAAAGTTACGACTCTTCATAAAAATTGCCAAATTTTAAGCTCTTCTTGTAAAATTGCGACTGTTATTGAGTAAAATTCCAACTTTTATCATAATATTGCACAAATGTTCAGTTGTTCTTGTAAAATTTTGATTTGTGTTGAGTAAGTCTATGACTTTTATTATAATACTGCTAAAATTGCAAGTTTTTCTTGTGAAATTGTGACCGTTTTCTTGTGAAATTCCAACTCATTTTTCACACCAAGCTTTTTTATATTTGCATAGTATGTATATATTATTAATGTTGTAAATACACTTCTTTATATATCTAGAAAGGCTGGTCCTAAAAAGTGACTGTCAACATATGAAATAACAAGTGTGTGTAAACAATTTCAAGTGCTCCCCCTCTGGCCAACATATGAAATAACAAGTGTGTGTAAGAATTTGAGATGCGCCCCCTTTGGCCAAAATTAATTTAAAAAAAATAAATAAATATGTATATAGAGACATATTGTAATAACTTGAAGTAAATAATGAAGAATTAAAAAATAAAATAATTAACTAAAATCAGTCTTTTTCTCACAATGTGTCAACTTTTTCTTATAAAATTGGAAACAATTTCTCATATTCTTTCTGTTTCTGTAATATTGCAATATTTTCTCGTAGAATTATTACTTTTTTAATGTGAAATTATTACTTTTTAATGCAAGATGGTGACATTTGTCATATAAAATTCGGACTTTTATCACAATATTGCCAATTTTTTTGTCGTTCTTGTAAAACAGTGACATTTTTGGAGTAAAACTACGACTTTTGTCATCATTTTGCCAAGTAAAATCCATACTTTTATTATTATAATATTGCCACAATTTTAAAGTGTTTCTTATAAAATTGTGACCATTGTCGAGTAAAGTTACGACTCTTCCTAAAAATTGCCAAATTTTAAGCTCTTCTTGTAAAATTGCGACTGTTATTGAGTAAAATTCCAACTTTTATCATAATATTGCACAAATATACAGTTGTTCTTGTAAAATTTTGATTTGTGTTGAGTAAATCTATGACTTTTTCTTGTGAAATTGTGACCGTTTTCTTGTGAAATTCCAACTCATTTTTCACAAAAAGCTTTTTTATATTTGCATAGTATGTATATATTATTAATGTTGTAAATACACTTCTTTATATATCTAGAAAGGCTGGTCCTAAAGAGGGAGGCATTTTTCTCAGGTCTCAATAAGGTAACAAATACAAGAATGTGTGTGTGTGTGTGTGTATGTTTTTGTTTGTGTGTGCGCGCGAGCGCGTGCCTGTGTATATATATATATATATATATATATATATATATATATATATATATATATATATATATATATATATATATATATATATATATATATATATATATACACACACACACGCTCTGAGCACCAATTCAACTTTCTTTGAGATTAAATGTAATTTATCGACTGCCCATTGTTTTATTCCCAATTATAATACAAAGTAATTGGTAATAAAAGGTAATATGAAAAGGTAAGTGCGTTGTAAAATAGTCACACGTCTCCTCTACATGGCAATTTATGGCACAATAAAACCTCCTCGGAATGTTCCACTCATTCTGATTTATTTACTTGTGATAACTTTCAACATTAACTTCACTTTGTGTATTTTCATGTGTGATAATACTTATTCAACTACTTCCATCGAAGAACTTTTTCACTTCCCATACAATATTGAGCTGATATTGAGCCGATACGATATCTGAAGTAATCACACATACGTGCATTATTTTGTATTGTGGAATATTAGAAAAAGTGGAAAGAGTCAAACAGAGAACAATGATAGGCATGAATATTCTGGAATGGACTTATGCTGTCTTTAAGTTGAAGTGGAGCAAGTCGAGCGATGCGGACACATTTGTTACTGGACACTTTTGCATGCAAGTAATAAGCATCTCAAATTATTTGATACTTGTTGGCAAATGTGCTGCTGTGCACCGCATGTGTGGCTTGTGCGCTTAGCTGTTGCGTAGCTGCCAGCGGTATTTCGCCCAGCATGTTTACCTTTTGTATTTGGTCAACAACATGAGTGCAACAGGGACGTGACGACGATCGAGCGGCGACTGAAAGAGCCAGGCGGGCAAATAAGCCCTCTGATTAGCAATCAGAGGCAGGTGAGTCCCCTGATCACTAATCAGGTGTGCGGCATCAGCGCTCAGTGGCAGAACGCCAGAGGGAAGTAAAACTAAGAGCGTCGGACATTTCATTTTTAACACGTTCACAAGTTAAAGACGAGGACTGAAAGACGTGAAGTGTCGCCACATTGTGCTAATAGCATAGCAACGCTAAGCTAAGTACAATAAAAACATTTAATAATGTGCTGATATTGTACAGTAAATATTAGAGATGTCCGATAATATCGGTCTGCCGATATTATCGGCTGATAAATGCGTTAAAATGTAATATCGGAAATTATCGGTATCGTTTTTTTAAATTATCAGTATCTTTTTTTTTTTTTTTTCACGCCAGAGTGAAAAGTAAAACTAAGAGCGCCCGTCTTGGTTGGGGCCTGCTGGGTCTGGTCCCTGCGTCTACTGTGGTGGCTTGGTGCTGCAGGGTATTCCGAGGTGCTGCGAGTCGGCCAGTTGTTGGGGAAGCGACCTTGTGTGTCAGCATGTCTGTGATCTTCTTTTAATTCTTTTTTTATTTATTTATTTATTTATTTTTTTTATAAATAAATTTAATTATTTATTTATTTATTTATTTATTTTTTAATATATTTTATTAATATTATTATTATTATTATTATTATGTATTTATTTATTTTATTTATTTATTCCCCTACCTCAGGGGGGGACTCGCCGGGGCGGTTGCTGGTTGTTCCATCTCCATCGTTGGGGTCCCTGCGGGTGGGGTGGGTGGTTCCTGTGGCCCCGTGCTGGGTGGTCCTGTGGCGGCCGGCTTGGGTGGGGTGGCCGTGGGCTGGCCTCGCCGCGCTCTCCGGGGGTGGAGGGGGGCTCGTGGGGGCCCTGTTGCCGGTGGGGCGGGGGCGGTCTTCCCGTCCGGTTGCGGGGGGTCTCCGGGCCCCTTGGGCGGGGCGTCCCGCCTTTCTGTCCGTGTGGGGTGTGGTCTCTCGCTGGCTTGGGGTCTGGCTGCCCCCTGTTTTTCTCGTGCCTTGTCCTCTGCCGGGTGCGTCTGTCTGCGGCCTGCTGCTGGCCCTTGTGGGCGGCACGGTGGGCCAGGCTCTGGGGTTCCTGTCGCTGTCCGGCTTGGCTGCGTGGGGGCGGTGGCCCCTGGTTCCCTGGGCACCACACCTACTGTTTGTGGGATGGGTTCTCGGGGAGGCTGGGGCCGTACTCTGGCTCCCGCACACACTGGGAGTCAAATGTATTGTACATGCAAATTCACATATACTCACACACATACATACACACATACATAGGTACCTACGCTCCCACATACATATACAAATAAATACAGTACATATTTACACACTCAAAGTTCGTACATCCACACGCACATTCATTATACAAACATACTGTATACACATACTGTACATATACATTCACTGTAAAAACATACATATACACATACTGTACATATACACTCACTGTACAAACACACACATACACATACTACACATACATTCACTGTACAAACACACACATACATATACTGTACATATACATTCACTGTACAAACACACATATACACATACTGTACATATATATTCACTGTTCAAACACACATACTGTATACACATACTGTACATATACATTCACTGTACACACATATACACATACTGTACATATACATTCACTGTACAAGCACACATACACATACTGTACATATACATTCACTGTACAAGCACACATATACACATACTGTACATATACAAGTACATATGCACACATACACTCATGCACATAATCACGTTTCATCAAACATATATTAACGTTGTTGCCCTAGGGTAAACTGGGTATAACACATGGCACACTGACAAAGCTTAACCTATTGTTACTATAACAATCTACAAGGTTAAGGTTGCTTCTCTTTCTTCCCCTCCATTTTTCTGCATTCTTTCGTATCTCAAGTTATCATTACGTATATGTATTGTTGCATTTGAACAATTGTATTGTTGATAATAAAGGTAAAGTATTGGTATTGTTTATTATCAATAGCACTATTTCTATTGGTATTCATATTGCTCCATTTTTAGTGTAATAATGCTCATTGTCATTTCTGTATTTTTTTTTTAAATTTTTCGCTAACTGCTTATTTGCTATTACTTTTACCATCATATTTGTACATGTCGTATTTGCTGATGTTGCTCTGTTGTTGTTGTTGTTGTTGTTGTTTTTGTCTCTCTGTCTAATCCCCCTCTTGTCCCCACAATTCCCCCCTCTGTCTTCCTTTTTCTCTCTTTCTATCCCCTCCTGCTCCGGCCCGGCTGCACCAAATGATAATATAAATACATTTAATAAAGTCAAAATACAAGTAAGGCAACAAGAGAAGTATCCTACACTTCTCTTTTGTAAAGTAAATCTGAACAGCCGATATGTGCATCTACATCTACTATATGATTTGCCCGAGAAGCTGGGCAGGACATTATAAAAAAAAAAAAAAAATTAAAATTAAAAAAAAAAAAAACTAAGAGCGCCGGACATTTCATTTTTAACACGTTCACAAGTTAAAGACGAGGACTGAAAGACGTGAAGTGTCGCCACATTGTGCTAATAGCATAGCAACGCTAAGCTAAATACAATAAAAACATTAAATAATGTGCTGATATTGTACAGTAAATATTAGAGATGTCCGATAATATCGGTCTGCCGATATTATCGGTCTGCCGATATTATCGGCCGATAAATGCGTTAAAATGTAATATCGGAAATTATCGGTATCGTTTTTTTTTTATCAGTATCGTTTTTGTTTTGTTTTTTGTTTTTGTTTTTTGTTTTTTTCACGCCAGAGTGAAAAGTAAAACTACGAGGGCCGGACATTTAATTTTTAACACGTTCACAAGTTAAAGACGAGGACTGAAAGACGTGAAGTGTCGCCACATTGTGCTAATAGCATAGCAACGCTAAGCTAAGTACAATAAAAACATTTAATAATGTGCTGATGTTGTACAGTAAATATTAGAGATGTCCGATAATATCAGTCTGCCGATATTATCGGTCTGCCGATATTATCGGCCGATAAATGCGTTAAAATGTAATATCGGAAATTATCGGTATCGTTTTTTTTTTATTATCAGTATCGTTTTTTTTTGTTTTTTTTCACGCCAGAGTGAAAAGTAAAACTAAGAGCGCCGGACATTTCATTTTTAACACGTTCACAAGTTAAAGACGAGGACTGAAAGAAATTAGAGATATTATCGGCCGATAAATGCGTTAAAATGTAATATCGGAAATTATCGGTTTCGTTTTTTTTATTATCAGTATCGTTTTTTTTTTTTTTAAATATTAGAGATGTCCAATAATATCGGTCTGCCGATATTATCGGCCGATAAATGCGTTAAAATGTAATATCGGAAATTATCGGTATCGTTTTTTTTTATTATCAGTATCGTTTTTTGTTTTTTTTCACGCCAGAGTGAAAAGTAAAACTACGAGGGCCGGACATTTCATTTTTAACACGTTCACAAGTTAAAGACGAGGACTGAAAGACGTGAAGTGTCGCCACATTGTGCTAATAGCATAGCAACGCTAAGCTAAGTACAATAAAAACATTTAATAATGTGCTGATATTGTACAGTAAATATTAGAGATGTCCGATAATATCGGTCTGCCGATATAATCGGTCTGCCGATATTATCGGCCGATAAATGCGTTAAAATGTAATATCGGAAATTATCGGTATCGTTTTTTTTAATTATCAGTATCGTTTTTTTTTTGTTTTTTTGTTTTTTTTCACGCCAGAGTGAAAAGTAAAACTAAGAGCGCCGGACATTTCATTTTTAACACGTTCACAAGTTAAAGACGAGGACTGAAAGAAATTAGAGATATTATCGGCCGATAAATGCGTTAAAATGTAATATCGGAAATTATCGGTATTGTTTTTTTTATTATCAGTATCGTTTTTTTGTTTGTTTTTTTTTTGTTTTTTTTTTAAATATTGGAGATGTCCAATAATATCGGTCTGTCGATATTATCGGTCTGCCGATATTATCGGCCGATAAATGCGTTAAAATGTAATATCGGAAATTATCGGTATC